>NC_081407.1:640112728-640412728 GCF_030272615.1 Cryptomeria japonica | reverse complement strand
GGTGTCCTTTGTGACCCTTGTTGCATAGCCTTGTGTATGCATTTGGGGGTCATAAGGGGAGTAAATATGGCCCTAAGCCTTTTGGGGGGGCATAAGGTATGTGGAAGTCTTTTGTTGCATTTGGTATTGCCATGAGGTGGCTTGAACTTGTAGTTTCTTTTGGCTTGCAATCTCCCCATTGGTACTTGGTCCACTTCCACCCGTGGAAGAATCATCACGAATGTGGTGAAAGTGTAGCTTGGGATGGGAAATTGTATGTTGAGTGACTTCCTATGTTTGTTGTGGAGTTTGCTTGTTTGTAACCCATCTAGTGCTTGGTTCTCCAAGCTCGGGGGTGGCTTCTAGTAAGCCTAGGCTGGGAGGTGAGCTCTCCATGGTCAAAGTTGTGTTTTATTGCAGGTTGCATGGGATGAGAAAAGAAAGATTAAGGAGCTATGTTGTTGTTTTATGTTGAAGAAAAGTGTTGAAAAAAAAAAGAAAAGTATTCAAGGTTGTAGTTTGTATAAATAAAAAGAAATGTGAGCTTTTGTTGTATTTACTTTCAAGAAAAGAAGTGTTGTATTACATTCATGTTATCATGAAAAGAAAAACATTGTTGGGTTTTCATCCCATTTGTATCCATAATTATTTTGTATCTACTTTGCTAATGAAATACATAATGACTTTCCTACTTTAGTTAGTTTGCAAATGAAAGAAGCAATGTATTAGATTGTATGTAAATTTTCATGTTTTACAAAAAGAAAGAGAAGAAAATGCATTTTTATGAATTCTGCAAGTAAATGAAATTTATTACTACATGTTCTTCATGATATTATGCTGCTATAAATTTAATTAAAAACAATCATTTATTTTCCCATTTATTGCAGAAAATGAAATCTTATTATTTTGTAGTCTATTTCTTTCCAAAGGATTAGCATTTAGTCTTAGTTTATTTGCCAAAAAAATATATATATTTACAGATCTGACACTACTAGAGAAGAAAGGGGGGAAAGTAACCATTCTGTTAAATAAACCATTATATATATATATATATATATATATATATATATATATATATATATATATATATATATATATATATATATATATATATATATATATATATATATATATATATATATATATATATATATATATATATATATATATATATATATATATATATATATATATATATACATTATTATAAATCTGTATATGTGCAAAACCTGCCAATCCCAAAATACAAAACTATATGTAATTTTTACCAAAATATATATATATATATGTAAATAGAAAAAAAAAAACATAATATAAATTTTCACATGTTATAACTTGTTTTTTTTTTTTAAACAAAAAAAAACATTTTTTTTTAAAAAAACCATGTTTTGGAAGCGGAGGGGGCCGCGGCCTTGGGCGGCGGCGCCCGCAGCCTGCGAAAGCCGCAGCCTGCGAGCGGCGATGTCCGCAGCCTGCGGGAGCCGCAGCCTGCGGGCGGTGATGTCCGCAGCCTGCGGGCAGCGCTGTCCGCAGTTCACGGTGCCCCGCACTGCCTCTTCCCATGCCGTGGCATAAACAAAACCTCTGCCGGTTTCGCTCCGCCTTCTCCCCTCCTCCGCTCGGCCCTCCTTCGTCCCTCTGCCCATTTGCAAAGTTAAATCACACAAAAAAAAAGAAGCTCGGCTTCGGGGTCGGCCTCGCGTGCGCCACCTCTCATGGCCGCCACCCAGAACCCACCTGCACACACACACTCAAGAGAAATAAGGAGGTATGGGAATGATGTTTTCTCACACAAGCCCTAACCCTAATTTTGGGTTAGGGCAAACACATTTAGTTCCCTTTTTAAAAAAAAAATAATAGATGAGTGGTGGGAATATTTTAAAAAGGGGTGGTTCATTATAATAGAATAGAAGCCCCACCTCTTTCTTAGGATATATTCATAAACTTATATATGAAATTTAGAAGTAGATATATATATATATATATATATATATATATATATAAAAGTAGATTAATTTTAATAATTATTTGGAATTAAACTTGTTAGTTGTAAAACTAAGTTTTGCATTTTCTTTAAATATTGGGCAAATATAGAAGAGTATTTATAAGAAGATTTTAAATACTTAAATAGATTATACTCGATAATAAAAAAATAAAAATAAATAAACATAATGCTATTTGTAGGGGCAAGAGGGCCATTCAAGGCTAAATTATAAAGTATTTTTAATTCATGGGGATTTTATGTTAATAAGGTGGTTTAATAACTAGAACAGTTAAATTTAGAACCTAGGTCGTTAAGAAAGATAAGATAAATTTTAGATCATTTAAATTAGAGATAAATCGTTATACTTGAGATTTTAATTATTTATTAATGGAGATTAGTGATAACCTTTTTGGGAGAAATATTAGCTCGTTGATGGCTGAGTTAACTTTATCACTCAATTGAGTTTAATTACCTGATATACACAAATGTTGTTTAGACCAAACTAAGTTGCGTTATATTAATTAAGTAAGTCGTTAATTAGTCAAGTGTTTTAAAAAAAAAAATTATTCCATTTGTGCCCAAAAGTTTGGGCATGACAAACACCATTTTGAGTACCAAGGGTGCTAATCTGGAAACTAGGAGAGTTGCTTCTCAAACCAGGAGAGTTTCTTCTAAAACCAGGAGAGCTACTTCTCAACCCAAACTAGGAGAGCTACTTCTCAAACTAGGAGAGTTGCTTCTCAAACCAGGAGCGTTGCTTCTCAAACCAGGAGAGCTAATTCTCAGACCAGGAGCACTAATCTACCTCATTGTTTGTCTTGTTGATCTTTTTGAATTCTTTGAGTTGATTACCTAGTTTGGTGACTTCATAGAGGCTATTGTGTTGTGTTTTTCAGGGTTCCTAACTTGTCCTAGGACCGATTTTCTGATTGGAATAGATTCTATGTTTTTTTGGTGACTATTTGCCCATGCTCATCTTGGTTATAATCTTACTATGGTAATTTTGGATTGCATATTTCTCATGAGGTTGTTATGATTATATTGTTGTATTCTCTAAATCAAAACCTTGTATTATAAGGTCATATAATGTTGAGATCCCATGGTCATGCTACATTATGTTTCTTATGTTTCTGTAACCTAAGGTCTAGGTGCATGTTAGGGGAGAGTGGGCTTCCAAGTGAGTGACTAGTACTGCGTGGAGTAGACGAACAGGTTACCCGAAATCTAGATGACTGGAATATATTATTGGGATTTTATTCTTTGTAATCAAGTTTTAACTTAACTAATAATTATTAGGGTTGGGTAGAATAGGTCATCTTAAAAAGATAAGAAAAGGTTTGGTGGCCCCTCTGTCTTTCCCACTTGTAGCAATCCAAGATAGGATTGGAAGGCCTTGGTAACCTAGGTAAGCTAATCTTGCTTACTCCACAGAGGTTGAGATGGTTCCACATGTTGGCATATGCACACTCCAATGACACATTGTATGTGATTGAAGGTTTTGTCATTGATGGCAACCTTGCAATACTATGGCACTGGCAAGACATTATACCAACATAGCATTACACCGACAAGATAGTGCACTGGCATCAGCAGAACACTCTACATCGGCACCGGCACAGAAGAAAGAAAGTATACCGGCACCGGCACAAAAGAAACAAAGTATACCGGCACAGAAGAAACAAAGTATACCGGCACAGAGGCTGACAAGATTTTTGTTATGTAATATTTTGTTTATTATTGTAAGCCGACTTGGCAAATTGTAAAATGACTCATATATAAAGGAGATCATTATAGACATTTGGTATAGTGATGTAAGGAGTATAAAAGAAAATATTAGGCAGACCTAATGTGCAAAATATAGGTCAAAGGGTATATGTAAAGAACAGAGCAAGAACCGGTACTGAATCTGGCATTGAAGATGCTATTGTAAAGCAGTACAAGTTATTGGATTAGTATAATCCTTATTGTAAGTTAGTGTGACTTCCCATTGAGTAGTGAGCTCTAGGCAGTTGGCCCCTATTGTAAGTAATATTCTCTTATTGGCCAGTGAGTGAATATTGTGGGTCACAAATCCCACCGAGGTTTTTCCCACACCGGGTTTCCTCATTAAAATTCTTGTGTTATGGTGTACTTTTCATGTGGATATTCTTGATTTTGTTTATTGCATTATTTCTTGCATATCAGTACACTGTTATATTATGTCCTACATGTTTTAACTTAAGAAATACTTATTACTGGTCAGATACTGATTCACCCCCCCTCTCAGTATCTGTGGGACCCCTAACACCACATGTGCATCTAGGATGGCTAGGACAAGTTCCCAGGTTGCCATGTGTTGCATGTGATGACACTATTTTACCTACATGTAGGTCCTAGTGCCTTAAGTCTTGATTTGATGTGTTGCCTCTGGAGGATTTACGATTGGAGATTTTATGATTTGAATTATTGTGTTTGTCCTGTATTGGACTTCCTTTGGTTGTTAGGTGTTAGCATAGATCTAGAGTGTGTGTGGGATCTTGTGTCATCTCCTAGCACGGGGGTTGGTTCCATAAGGTTCCACATGGTCGGGTGGTTTGATTCCTTCTTCCATTTGGATGTTTTTCATTGGATGCTTTTGCATGGATATGAATCTCTTGTCTTCTCAGCTATGAATGGATATATGTCAGATTGATGTATATGATTCATATGGCATATGCATGTATTGGATACATGATGTAATTATAATGTAAATGAGATATATGCTCCTTGTTGTAAAAGGATATTGTGTTCATGTAAATGGTAGATGATGTATAATTAAGCATAATGATGTAACATGTGTGTCTTGGATGTTGATTCATTAATTATAAGAATGGAATTTGATTTAATGATATGCATTTGGTCTGATGTAATATTGGAAACGTGATATGTTATAATGGAATTGGAATATGGTGTTAAGAAATTAATAGGCGATTGGGATTAGGAACATTTGGTAGTGGTGATTTAAAATGATCTTAAAGGGGATGGTTTATATGTGTATAGTATATGATTGTATTCATATTTAAGGGTAGTAAATGATAATATGTTTTTTTATAGAAGGAATAAATAATGTTAGAGATAGCATGCATGAGTGATAGTGATTTTCATGATGTTATTTCTTATAAATAGACTAGTTAATAGTGTTGAGATACCCTAGGGAATGCTTAGATGTGTTGTATTCATTTCTACTTGTGTTATGTGTTCTTGATATTATGCTATGATGATTAGATGTTATTATTGTATTGGATGATTGATGCATATGATAAGGTAGTATTTATAGATTTAAAAAAAAAAAAATCTCTATTTGCAAGTTAGTTAGTGTATTTCTCTAGGGTATTTTGGTGAGCATTACACAAATATTTTTTGAAGTTTCTATGTTGATTATATGTTGGTCTATAATTATTTGTCTAATTATTCTATTTATTGTCATTCATCCATGATGGTTTCTTTTGACTCTTTCTCCTCACAATCATGTGGATGTTTATATATTATACCTTTTCTATCTCTAGAACCCTATTTAATTCCTCACCATTTTTTTGTCACTTAATTTGTTAGCTTGTGAAGGGAAATAATTTTTTTTAATCTTTATTTTTATATGATTCTTTGTTCTACTCTGCATTATGTTCTCAAAATTTCTCTACCTTCAATTTTATTTGGTGTCCACTTAGTGAAATATCCTACAATATAATTTAATATGAAACAAATTTATCCATAGAAATCATCAAATATTGAAATTTTTAATTTTTTTCTTATCCTTTATTTTACTATCCTTGATTTATTTTCTACTACCTATATTTGTTAGACCTTTTTTTCTTCTAGTTAATTTATAACTACTTGTAGGATTTACGCATGAAGTCAAAGAATTAAATCTTCCTTCCTTGGAGCTCAAATCCATGAAATGTTACCCTTTCACATGCTCTTCCTCCTTCTCATTTTCCTTCTCCTTCTTCATATTCTTCTCAATATTATTATCCTTCTTATCCTCCTTCTCCTTCATAGCCTCATTCTCCTTCTCTTATTTTTTTTTGTGTCCATCTATCTATTAAATTGTGTTTAAGTTCACCCCAAAAATAAATGGTATCACACCATTGCACATACCAATTGTTAGCTTCATCTTTATGAGTACAAAGAAAGATAATTTCCATATAATGATTTGATCATAATATATTTTATATCAGCGTCATCATTTTATTACACTTCCACTACCAACAAAATAAGATCACTACATTGAAATAAGGTTTCAAAAAGATTAATAGATCTCCTTTGCCTCCTAACAAATGAAAGCATTCATACTCCATTAAAAAAGATATCTCATCAGAATTTACATCATTTATCACTTCCATATAAAATTCAAACTCTTCATAAGAACTATGTTGAAGGAATACCTTAGTGTACACTAGGTCTAGCCTATTAAGATTAAATTTTAGCTCTAATTCAAAAGAATAAAATTTAAAAAATAGAGACACAAGAGATTGTAACTAACTCAAGTTAATCATTATATTGAGGAACCTCATAGTTCTTCATTAAATAAGAAAAAAATTAATTTAGAAATTTACTCATGATCATTATGAATAATAGGATATATATAATTGAAATTTTTCCACATATATGGTAGACAATACCTAGGTCCACCAAAATAAAAATGGTAATACAAAGTTACCCCTTCAAGCTGAGTTGC
Source organism: Cryptomeria japonica (assembly GCF_030272615.1). NCBI lineage: Eukaryota > Viridiplantae > Streptophyta > Pinopsida > Cupressales > Cupressaceae > Cryptomeria > Cryptomeria japonica. The sequence goes on along the minus strand of NC_081407.1, from coordinate 640,406,072 downwards.
ATCACATTGATACTCACCTTGATCTATGTATTGCAACTCATCCAAATCATGGCATGTTATAATGTTTTAACTTGAAAATTTAGTTGACATAAAAACATCTTTATTAGTAGCTAGGTCACAATTCATATAAAATTAATAGATCCACTATCATATGCATTTTTATCAAACCCATCAATAGGAGGTTGTAATATTTACCACTAAAAATGTTGAAAAAAAATCATTTTAGGCTAACAAATATCAATCCTTCAATCGAAGCATCATATAACTCTACATGAAATGTTTGTAAAGAGTGGTTAAAGATTTTAGAGTTTTCTTTATTTTAATTCCTTCATAAAACCCTTGCAAATAAGTTCAAGAATGATTTTGTATTCTTTCTCATGAACACGAGATTTTAAAACCTTGTCACAATCAACCTAATGAGGATCAACATATTTAGTTGATGAATTTAAAATAAAATCTCAACGTCATTTGCACCATCAATAACTACCATTTCTAATCTACACTTTACTAAATTACTAAGGTAAGAATCTTGCTCATTCATAGGAAAACATGCTTCCTAATCGATATTAATATTACTAAGATACTTATCTAAAATTTAAATCTATGATTTATCTTCATAGGGTAAATTACAACCTATAGAGATACAATCAAATTTATTGTCATCACAATCAACAAAATAAGGAATATTTTCATGCATCAAACTATGTTTGAGATCCCCAAATTGAGTGCCTAAGCATTTATCTTTAATAACATAATTTAATAAACTAAAAAATTATTTTTCATAACATTATCGTGTTAGGTCCCAGAGACAACTGAGAGGGGGGTGAATCAGTTGTCAAATAAATTTAAACCAAAACAACTTAACCAAACTTAATGCTTAATACCGGTAAACCAAACTTTATGTCGATAGACAGTTTATTAGTTAATTGCAGTATCAGTAAAGATTAATGCATGAAACAGAAAGACAATAACATCCACAACACATAACACCAATATTTATATGTGGAAACCCTGTAAGGGGAAAAACCATGGTGGGAAACCTTACCCACAATCAGATGGTACTACTGTAGATAATATGTGTATACAAATGGGATCTGCACATGCAGAAAGGCCAAGTGCCAAGAGCTCACTACTCAAACACAAATAGGAGTCACACTGACTACAATTGGATGGTTAAATCCAATAATGATGTATTGCTCAAAATAACATCTTCATATGCTGGATTCAGTACCGGTTCAGTTCTGATATGTCTTCACAAAAACCTTCCTTCAGCCTTCAAATTATGTCTGTGTGTATAGCTCTTCTTATTTTTGCATATACCTTGTTATATTCCTTCCTTCACATTCGCATATCGATCTTATATCTATAACATAACCTAAGACCAATTTTAGTAGGTTAGCTCTAAAAGATATTACAATAAAATCAATTACAAATAAAATAATATCTGATGCATGATGTTAGCTCAATGCATTTACAATAACAACAAAATCATCTCCATAGCGTGTCGTGCTGATCTGGAATAGATAAGCGTATCGATGCTTATTTTGGACCTATTTGTCGATAACAACAAATATGCAAACACGAATATACCAATCAACAAATCTCCAAGACAAAGTGTCCAAATGATGTCTTCCACATAACCAAGTGTTTTCCATGTCATTCCAAGTGTCGGTGAACAATATATCCTGCCAGTGTACTAGATACCGATGACTGTGTATAAGTTACTTGCTTGTCAGTGAACATTGCCGATTCTCCAAATGACAATAGACTAACCAGAGTTGATAAGTGATAATAGGTGTTGACATCAATGACAAAACCATATCAACATATCCAAAATACCAACAATCTCCCCCTTTGGCATTGATGGCAACACAAGATGGAAAAACCATCAAAGTGCTAAAACAGAAATGCCAAATACCAAAAACCAACAATCTCCCAAAAGAGATCATAACCAGAAATCAAAATTCAGGTACAGAGAGTAATCAATCTCTCCCAAAATAACAATCTCTCCCCTAGGAGTAACATGTGTTTTCCTTGTGTTTTTCCATATCAATCTCTCCCCCTTTGGCATCAAATGCCAAAGAAATACAAAAACATGTTCAAACCCAAAATACTATTTAGTATACCAACTACTCCCCCTGAGAAGTAGCTCTCCTCATCAAAGCCGGAGTAAAATATTTCTCTGTTAGTTCTGTCAATTGATGACAAACATCAATTGTCTAAGTCTCTACCGGTGGGGGTATGACCCTAAGCTAATCTCTAAGATATTCAAAGGTCTCCTTAGGCAGAGGTTTAGTGAAAATATCTACAATTTGCTCTTTAGTATTCACATAAACCAGTTTTACTTCTTTTGCTTCAATATTCTCTTTCAGAAAATTCAGTTTGATAGAAACATATTTAGTTTTAGAATGTAGTACCGGATTCCTAGATATATCAATTGTTGTTGTATTATCACAATAGATAGTTATAGGTTCCTTGCATTTTACCTTTATGTCCTTCAACATTTGCTTAAGCCATAATACTTGTGTACAGTTAGTTGTTGCTACAACATTTTCTGATTCAACTGTTGATAAAGATGTGCAACTTTGTTTCTTACTCAACCAAGAAATGAATCTGCTTCCAAGAAAAAATGCTCTGTCGGTGGTGCTTTTTTTGTCATCCACATCTCCTGCCCAATTTGCATCTATGTATGCACATAATTCAAAGTTTTCATCTCTAGGATACCATAAACCAAGATTTGTAGTGCCTTGTAAGTACCGAAAAATCCTTTTTATTGCTGATTCATGATTTTCTTTAGGATTACTCTGAAATATTGAAACAATACATACTGCATTCATGATATCAGGTCTTGTTTCTGTCAAATACAGTAGGCCTCCTATCATAGATTTGTACGTAGTCGAATTAACAGGTGTAGATTCATCCCTTAGTGATAATTTGTCATTTGTAGTCATAGGTGTGCTTACTGGTTTAGAGTTCTCCATCCCAAATTTCTTTAGTAACTCCTTCAAGTACTTAGATTGACTTAAGAATATACCTTTATTGGTCTATGAAATTTGCAATCCTAAAAATAATTTTATCTCTCCAATCATAGACATTTCAAATTCTTGTTGCATTTCAATAGAAAAGTCTTTACATAATCCATCTTCTCCTCCAAAGATTATATCATCAACAAAAACTTCTATAACCAAGATGTCATCATTAGTCACTTTATAGTATAAATTGTTGTTAGCATTACCTTTAGAAAAACCAATCTTCAAAAGATATTTATCCAATCTAGCATACCAAGCTCTTGGAGCTTACTTCAACCCATATAAAGCTTTCCTTAACCTGCAAACCATATCTTTGTTATCTATCAAAGAAAATTCATTAGGTTGCTCAATGTAAACTTCTTCTTCAAGATCTCCATTCAGAAATGCACATTTAATATCCATTTGATATACTTTGTAGTTCTTGTGTGCTGCAAAAGCCAAGAATAATCTAACTACCTCAATTCTAGCTACTGGTGGAAAGTTTCATTGTAATCAATTCCTTCTTTCTGTGAATATCCCTTACACACTAGTCTTGCTTTATTTCTGATTACCTTACCATCTTCATTGAGTTTGTTTCTGAATACCCATTTTGTTCCAATTACATTTTTGTCTTTAGGCCAGGGAACTAATATCCATGTGTTATTCTTTTCAATTTGTTCTAATTCTTCTTCCATATCTTTAATCTAGTGTTTATCTTCACATGCCTCATTAATTGATGATGGTTCAATTTGAGAAATAAGACATACCTCTTCATTTGCCAATCTTCCTCTTGTCATAACTCCTTGATACTTGTTCCCAATTATCTAATTTTCAGAGTGGTTCAATCTTATATACCGGGGTGTCTTCATTTGCTATTGTTCTTGAGTTATAGTGGAATTTTTAGATGATACTAGTGTAACTGGATCTTCATTTTGTACCGGTGTGTGTTCATTTTCCAGTATCTTTGTTGCCAGTTTAAAGTCTATATACCTTGAAGTTCCTCTAAACCGTTCATCAATCTTCACATTTGTACTCTCAACAATTTTCTGCAATCTCTTGTTAAAAAATCTATATGCCTTTCTCTTAGATGAATAACCAAGAAATATTCCTTCATCACTTCTAGGATCAAATTTGCCAATATACTCATCTCTCCTAATATAGCATTTAGTTCCAAAAATTCTAAAATATTTAAGAGTAGGAGTAATACCAAACCATAGTTCATGAGGGGTCTTACCGGTTTCACCTTTGATGTGAACTTTGTTGAATGTGTAGACTCATGTACTCACTGCTTCTCTCCAATATACATGAGGTAGATTTTCTTCTGATAGCATACTTCTAGCTGCATCCAAGATAGTTCTATTTTTCCTTTCTACAACTCCATTCTATTGTGGTGTCCGGAGTGCTGATAATTGTCTTCTGATTCCATTTACGTCATAGAATGTATTAAATTCCTTAGATGTGAATTCCCCTCCTTGATCTGATCTCAAACATTTGATTTTCTTACTAGTTTCATTCTCTACCATCGCCTTGAATAGTTTGAATTTCCCAAGTGCTTCTAATTTTCTCTGAGAAAAGTAACCCAACACATTCTAGAATAGTCATCAATGATTAGCATGAAATATATATCACCTTGTAGGCTTTTAGTTCTAGTCGAACCACATAAATCGGTATGAATTAAGTCAAGAGCATTATTGGATTTTTCTAGAATACTTTTAAAAAATGCTCTAACTCATTTTCCAAATTGACATTCCTTACATGCTGGATTGTGATGTTTAACAATCTTAGGTTAATCTCTAACTGCTTTAGTTGTACTGATTTTCACAATGCAATCAAAATTTACATGATAGAATCTCTTATGCCATAGCCAACTTTCATCAATATGTGCAATCAAGCATGTCTTTTCATTTTTATTCGAATGAAAGATGTTACCTCTAGTTTGATTACCGGTTGCAATTTCCAAACCAGTTTTGTTCATAATTTTGCATTTTCCATTCTTGAATTGTAACTGAAATCCTTTCTCAACTAATTGTCCAACACTCAAAAGATTATGCTTTAAACCTTCAACACAGTAAACATTGTCAGTATTATGCTTACTATCAAGAGATATAGTACCTTTTCCTTTGATCAAACAAGCTTTATCATCTCCAAATCTTACTAGACCTCCATTATATTCCTGAAAAAGTCAAGAATTTACTTTTGTCACCAGTCATATGATGTGAACATCCTGAATCAATTATCCATTCATCCTTAACCTCAATTTTAGCTGTTAGGGCCTGCTCTACCAGTTGAACAGTAGGTGTCGGTTGATCTTCTATTATAGCAACAAAGACCCATCCATTGTCTGTCAGATCCTCATCAGAATCATCAGTGACTCCTTCATCAGCAAGATAACAAGACTTGTCTTTATTCTTCTTAAATTTGTATCTCTGATATTCAAGGTTAGGCTTGTATGGTCTTCTAGCTTCTTCTTTCAATCTTGCATGTCTATTAGGGCATCTTGAAGCCATATGACCAATCTTATTAAAATTAAAACATTTAAAGGGTGCTTTACCTTCATACTTACTTCCAATTGGACCTTTAGGCATTTTCCTTGCAAATAGTGCTTCAAGTTCTTCAAGCTCTTCATTTTCTCTCCAGCTTTTGTCAAGTTCTCTTGCAAAAAAGGCTTTCCAATCAGACTTGTCAAAAGATGGTGCAGATGATGTTGATGCCTTAAAAGCTAAATTTGTCTTTATAGTAGCAACAGGACCAAATTCCTCAATTTCAAAAGCTGAAAGTTTTCCAATCAATGTATCTCTAGTTACTGATGTCTTAGGCATTGTTCTTAACTAATTTATAGCAGTAACTTTCATTTTGTATGCCGGTGACAATCCTCTTAAAACTTTTGAAACAATTTCATCTTCACTTAAGGTTCCTCCACGACATTTAATACCCAAAACAATTTCATTAACTCTTTCCATAAAAGCAAAAATCCTTTCATCTTCTTCCATTTTTAGATTTTCATACCTGACTCGAAAGCTTTCAAGTTTTGCAATTTTGACTGTGGAATCTCCTTCATTCAATGTTTCCAAATGGTCCCAAATAGCTTTAGCAATAGATCTATCTGATAATCCCATGATTTGTTGATCTGATAATGCGCTCAAAAGTGCTTCTCTTTCTTTGCAATCATTTTCTTCATCTTTTCCTAAGGTAGGTGGATTAGGCTGACCGAGAGTAGGAGAAATATAGCCATTCTTTGTAAGTTCCCATATGTCCTTTTCAATGCAATTTAGATGTGTCTCCATCTTGATCTTCCATATGCCATAGTTGGTTTTATCAAGTTTAGGACCATCCTTCCTAAAATAGTTAGAAGACATTGGATCTCCTCAAGTTGTTAAACTTCTGCAAAAAGAGGACTAAGCTTTGATACCAATTGTTAGGTCCCGGAGACAAATGAGAGGGGGGGGTGAATCAGTTGTCAAATAAATTTAAACCGAAACAACTTAACCAAACTTTATGTTGGTAGATAGTTTATCAATTAATTGTAGTACTGGTAAAGATTAATGCATTAAACAGAAAGACAATAACATCCACAACACATAACACCAATATTTGTACATGGAAACCCTGCAAGGGGAAAAACCACAATGGGAAACCTTACCCACAATCAAATGGTACTACTACAGATAGTATGTGTATACAAATGGGGTCTGCACATGCAGAAAGGCCAAGCACCTAGAGCTCACTACTCAAACACAAATAGTAGTCACACTAACTACAATTGGATGGTTAAATCCAATAATGATGTACTGCTCAAAATAGCATCTTCATATGCTGGATTCAGTACCAGTTCAGTTCTGATATGTCTTCATGAAAACCTTCCTTCAACCTTCAAATTATGTTTGCATGTATAGCTCTGCTTATTCTCACATATACCTTGTTATATTCCTTCCTTCACATTCGCATATTTATCTTACAAATAAGATCTTACATTTATACCATAACCTAGGACCAATTTTAGTAGGTTGGCTCTAAAAGATATTACAATAAAATCAATTACAAATAAAACAATATCCGATGCATGATTTTGGCTCAATGCATTTACAATAACAACAAAATCATCTCCATAGCGTGTCATGCTGATTTGGAATAGATAAGCCTATCGGTGCTTATTCTGGACCTATTTGCTGGTAACAACAAATATGCAAACACGAATATACCAATGAATTAATCTCCAAGACAAAGTGTCCAAATGAAGTCTTCGACATAACAAAGTGTTTTCCATGTCATTCCAAGTGTCGGTGAACAATATATCATGTCAGTGTACTAGATACCGGTGACTGTGCATAAGTCACTTGCTTGCCGGTGAACATTGCCAATTCTCCAAGTGACAGTAGACTGACCAGAGTTGATAAGTGATAATTGGTGTTGACATAAATGACAAAACCATATCAACATATCAAAAATACCATCATATTGTTATTAACATGATCATTTGTAAGTAATCAAAAGTCCACTTCACCCTTATTTGTGCAAAATTCCTCAACAAATTGATAAGTGTCATCACATTCCTCAAAAGATTAAAGAATTCGGAAGGCATCATGTATCTATATAATTTTACGTTCTTTGAATTGAACATCCACACACATTGGCTTAGTATCATTAACCATATGGATTGATTCATTATAATGAACATCTTAGCGCTTATCTATTCCTTAATTGATGAAGATTCCACAAGGTGAACCTTCTCATATTTTAGCTTCTTATCATACCTTATGTTTGGATTTTCTTGTTCATAATCTCTATTACAATACATTATTTCCTTACACAATCCAAGCCCAATTAAATCTTTTTCTTTCTCTATTGCTCGCTATGTGGCATTGGCAATATTTATTTTTTTACTACTATTCAAGCTGCCTTCTTTGAAGTTCTTGTTGAGTAGAATTTAAATTGTGAATTAATTTTTAGAGGAACAACATCATCTATCTATTCTCTATGAAGTTTACTTGACTTTTCATGTTCATACATTGTTCCAAAGCTCCCATTCTGGCATAGTTGGAAAGAAATTGGTAAATGTTGTGATATATCTAGATTTACACCTATCAATCGCATTTGACTGAAAGTTTTTAACTCCTTTAAAATGTGTTTTGTGCATATCTTACAATCATGGCATTCCATGAGATCATATTTCTTTGACATGTCGGTTCAAATAGTTCAGATGTCTTATTTATGCTTTGATTACCAAAATATTTTCAATTATATTATCATTCCACTTCTATTGTACATGAATGGAAGCTTGATATGGAGGATCTGCTAATAGATTGAGATCTGCGGGATGCTATTAATGCAAATGTCTCAACACCTATAGATCCTCTTTCATCTTCTCAATATGATGTTATGGACTATAAATACAAGGGAGTAATCATATTGTACTTGCTAAACTTTGTTCTAATCAATGTCCATGAAGAGATCTCTATAAAGAAGATATGAAAGAAGCTTGGACAGATGTATCAAGCCAAATCTTTATTGAATTATATTTTCTAGAGGAATAATTTGTATTCCTTGAGAATGGAATGGTGGATCAAAAACCACTTGGAAGTGTTCAATATGGTGGTAGCTCAATTGACATATGTTGGTGTCAAGATGGAGGAGGGGGTGAAATGTTAGATCTTGCTTTTTTCTTTTTCTGATTTGTGGGATTATTTTGTTATGGTTACTGGTATAATTCTATTTTTTTTAAGTTTGAAGATGTGTTGGGTGTCTTTCTTGGTGAAGAGATGTGGAGGAAAGTATCCATTAGTTTAAAGGAAGCCCTAACTCTTCATGGAAGACCTAAGAAAAAAGGAAAGAAGAATGAGAAGCATGATAAATTCAAGTCCAAAGGGAGATCCAAATCTCTGAGAAATTCTAAAGTCATCTACTGGAATTGTGGCAAATCGAGATGCTTCCAAAAATATTGCAAAGAAGAAAAGAAGAAAACAAAGAATTTTGACATTGATTGTGAGTCTAAAAAGGAAGATGGTGATCTATGTTTATTGTAGCTTTTGTCACCCATGTAAGTAATAATGCATGCTTTATTGACTTAGGTGCAACTTTTCATATGACTTCCAATAGAGATTGATTTTCTGAGAATGAAGAATTTAATGGAAGTAATATGTACTTGGGTGATTATTCTCATTTAGATATTGTTAGTTATGGTAGCACTAGAAACAGTTTTCCTAATGGTAGAGTATAAGAAATTAATGGTACAAAATTTGTTATCTATGAGAAAATTGATAGATGAGGGTGTGTAGATAGTCTTTTTTGATGTAGGATGTAAAATTATTAGAGGTGCTATGGTGATTGCTACAGGTGTAAGATTTAGCAAATTGTATAAGCTAGAAGAATACATTGTTGAGTGCAATAGCACTTCTATGAAAATTTCACCTTCACCAGATGAAAATGGCTTTTGGGTACCTAAGGATACTCTTTCTTCTAAAGAAAAGTTACCTATAGAGAAGACTGTGTTATGGCGCCAGAGACTTGACACATTGGAGAAAAGGGTCCAAGGACCTTGAAAAATAAAAACCTTGTTGAAGGTTTGAATGATTGTAATCTTGACTTTGATTTTTCTAAGCAATGCATTTTATGGAAAATAAATTGTGTTCAGTTTTGCTCGAGTTCTCATAAATCTTATGGTGGTTTGGATCTTATTCATTCTGATGTTTTTGGTCCAATAGATCTTCCTTCCATATTATGTTTCATCTATTGATGATTTTAGCAAAAAGGCATGGGTATATATTATAAAGAGTAAATATGAAGTTTTTAGTCAATTTAAAGAATTTAAAGCAATGATTGGGTTGCAGACTAGAAATAAATAAAATGTTTTGAGGACTAATAATCATAGTGAAATATTCTAAATATTTTGATAGATTCTATAAAGACTGTGGCATTAGTAGACATAATACAACTCTGTATTCTGCACAATAGAATAGAGTTGCATAAAGAATGAAAAAGACACTAATGGAGAAGGCTATAAGTATGTTGAGTGGTGTTGGTCTAGAAAAAAAGATTGGACTGAAGTTATTGATATTGTTTGCTACCTAATTAATAGGTCTCCTACATCAACTCTTTTTGATAAAATTCTTGTGGAGGCATGATCGGGTCATTAGCCTTCATTGAGACATCTTAGAGTTTTTGGTTGGGAGGCATATGCACATGTGCCAAAGGAGAAGTAAAAAAAGTTGGAGAATAAGGTTGTGAAATGTATCTTCATCGAATATAGTTATGGTGTGAAAGGATACAAGCTATGGGACGTTGTTGCATAGAAAGTAATACATAGAAGAATTATTATTTTTAGAGAAATTAAGCCTCCTATTGCATTGCATCTAGAACAGAAGAAATGAGAAGATGTGATTCAATTTCCTTCTATACCTAAAAGAGTTGAATCAATACCCCTATATATGAAAGAAGTTGAGGAGAGATCAACTAGCTCTAAATATTCAAATGAGGAGGAAGAGCCTCCAACTTAGCTTGTTCGAAGGTCTAAAAGAAATAGACAACCACGTGAAAGGTATTCACCCAAAGATTGTAGATGTATTTTATTTTAATACTAATGTGGATGAACCTAGATCTATAGAAGAGGCATTAGGTATGAATGATATAGAATCTTGGAAAATTTATATGGATGAGAAAATGGTATCTTTGAAAAAGAATGATACATGGGATCTTGTACCATTTCCTAAAGGATACAAACATGTTGGTTGTAAGTGGGCATTCAAGAAAAAGATTGGTCTAGATGGAGGTATTGACAAGTGTAAAGTGTTGTTGAAAATTTCAGTTTACAAAATTGTGGTTTCAACCACAACAACATGAGATTATTCATGAACAAAAATAATGGCTCTGTTTTGATATATTTTTGTCATAGAATTCTTGCTTAGGTCTTGTGTCTAGGTGATATTTGAGTCAAAAGACTTTCTTGGTTAATGTCTTTTTAAGTATTTCTGGAACTGGTTTATCATATACCTAAGGATGTTATCTAATACTTTTAATGGTCCATCTATGTAAATTATCTAAATCAATCTTAGAATGTGGTTTAATTTATGTTTTGTCAGCATCAATAGATACACATGTTTTGTGCACACTAACGTCATGTTGTAGGGTTAGCCAAGATGAAAGAAAGACTAAGCTGGCAGATAGGAGGAACATCAACATGCCGCTAGGATGTTGACCGAGTCAAAATGAAGCAACATTGAAGAATATTATAACCACTTGATCACTTCCTCAGTAGAACAGTTTGTGGAACATTCATAATTGATCTAAGTGGAGCTTAAATCCAAGAAGGAGGTTGCGCTATATTTTCTCAACTGCAGGACAGTTGTTGTTCTATTTTCTGCATTGACTTCTGTAATGTAAATAAACTTTGTTTGCCTATTTCCTTGGGAAGTGGGCTCATCAGTTAGGAATATGTTATAAAGTTTCCTTATAAATAAAATTTCTCTATCTCCTCTTAAGGGATGGAATGATCATAAAATTTGTAGTATCTAGCTTTCAGACTTATGTATTTTGCATTCGATTTGAAATAAAGAAGACAATGTTATTTTGAGCTTATCAGTTGTTATCTAGAGTTCTGGATATACTCACCCAAGGGGGCCCACTTGGTGAGTAGTCCCTTTGTGTTTTTCAATTAATTTCCATTTTGTTGTAGTTGTTGTTTTGACATTTGACTATTCCTACAGTCACTGGAAACAATTCATGTGTATGTTCCTGTAGCCACTATGGGCAGAGTAGTTCCTATTCATTGGCTAGAACATTATTATTTAGTAGAAATTAATTAAGTTACTTTCAGTTGTGAGTTTTGATTAAGTATTAGTTCATTATGTTTTTGCACATTTATTTCAGAGAATTTCCTTTTTCAACAGTAGTATAGAATGGTTGCAATTTGAACTTAGTGCACATACAGTGCTGGCCCGTTTCAATTTTACATCCATGGTCAATAAAATAAATGATCCTTTTTTATAGGAGAGTTAACTACTCAGTAAGGATGTCCAATCTCTGAATTGATTTTTTATAGCCTAGTTGCTATTCCAGTTGTGAGGACCAACATTTTTGGCGCAATTGTCGGGGATGGTACCGAACTAAGAACTTGTTGTAACCATTAGTTTTAAGTTTTTAGTTTGCTTTAAGAATTAACTCCTATAATTCCTTAATAAAATCTGTATGCATAAAATAAGAAGAGATTCATTAGGAAGATTTCTTCCCTCACATTCCACTCATGAAATAAGAGCAAATCAAGCCCTAGAAATAAATCCTTTTGCTAGAACTTTTGTGCAAGCTAGAAACCAAGGTGATTTTGAACTATTGGAGGGAGACCTTGAATTCTTAAACGAACCCCTTGAGAAAAATATTTTACCTTTATTTCTTTATCAAGGACTAATGGTGGCAAATCCTCCACCTCCGCCTGTGAACCCAACCTTTGAGTTTCCTATTCCTGACCAGCATGATAATGCAAACTTGAAGAATATGCCATCCTCTGCTCTTCCAAAGTTTTATGTCTTGGTTACAGAAGATCCAGATACCTTTCTATTCGAGTTTGATATCCTTTGTCAAATTTATGACTATACCATTGATGCACATAAACTCAAGTTATTTCTTGCTACTCTGAAAGAAGTTGCTCCTAGGTGGTTTATGAGTTTAGGTAGAGACGTAATCACTACCTGGGATGAAATTAAAGAAAACTTCTTGGAGAAGTATAATGATTATTGCAAGGGAATGGATCGACCTGGTGATGATATCTTCCAGATGACACAAAAAGAAGATGAGAGTCTAGAAGATTATCTTGAAAGGCTTCTATTCAGTGTCAAGAAATCCAAGCATAACACCTTGACTGATAAATCTTTGAAATTGATTTTTCTAAGGGGAATAAATGAGAATTGTATTGACTCATTTGACCTCATTAGAGGAGGAGAAGTTACTCAAGTTAAATGGGATGACATCAAGAAGATTTGTCAAAAATATTCCAAAGCTTCTGCCAAGAAAGGAAGATACTATAGGCCTAGATATTCAGCAGCAAAAGCATCTACAACAGTTTCAAGGATGGAGATTACTCATCCACTAAAAGATTTTAAAGAGGATATTATTAACAACATGGCTACTTAGTTGGATACGCTTCAAGAAAGTAAGAAGCATGAAGAAGCAGAGGCAATGCTCACAGAATTTTGTCCTCATTGTAGGCAAAAGAAAAAATATTGCAAGTGTAAGCTCCTTGCTGAAATTAACAACCAGTAGGCTACTCCATATTTTAAGCCAGTCTATGGAAATGATGAATAGCTCTTTTATGTTGCACAATGAAGGCCTTGGCCTCCAAGACAAGGTATGCCACAAGATCCATTGTCTTATTCTGGTCCTTATATGAACTTTAATGTACAAAATAACCAGTGGCAACCTCCATCTTCCCAAGTTTTGGGAATTATAATCCTCAGTCTTGGAATAACTTTCAAAACCCATGGCCTAATTATCATATCCCTTCCTCTCAGTCACAGTAGCCATAAGGAAATTGGTCACCACCTTAGGTTAACTAGCAACAGTCACCACAATGGAGGGGAGGTTCGTAACAGTCAAGCCATTCATCAGGTTTCCTACAGCCACCACAACAGTCCTAGTAGCCATCTTTAATGCTACCAAATCCTAATGCTACTCCACCTAAGCCAACTCAATTGCCAAGACAGCATGTGACAAATCCCAATAACAAACCTCAACAACAACAACAATTTTATTTAGCCAATCCTAATCAATATCCTGCATATTCTCTTAATATAAGTGATATTCACTTATGGTCATGAACAACTTTTCCTACCTCGTCTCCTCCATCTATAATAGAATTACCATCTGAGGAGATTACTCAAGATATTTCACCTGACCCACCTGCAAGCCCTAAGTAGGTACCTTAATCTGAGACATCAGGTACACCTATTAGAACACCTCTATTTCCTCAAAGATTGTAGGTAGAAGTAACTAGGTAGTAGGATGACATAGCTTTTGATCTTACTGATCAATTAAAATATATGTGTGTAAAGATTCCATTTTTCCAATCTATTAAGGAGGCATGCTTAAAAAAACCTAGATGGAAGAAAAAGGATCCACAAATAGTCCATGTAGTAGGGCAGCTGGCTGATATTATGTTAGGAAAAATTGTTGTCCCTAAATATTCTGACCCAAGTAGTCCAATTGTGAAGGTAGTCATCAATGGAACTCAAATTAAAAATGCCCTGATAGATTTGGGAGCAGCCATAAATGTGATGACCAAGGATGTCATGCAGCAACTCAGTATTACTAGTCTTAGGCCTATCCCAACAGTCATGTAGCTTGCAGATAGCTCCACTGTCCGACCTGATGGGATGGTTGAGGATGTTGTTGTTACACTAGATTCTTGGGAATATCCAGTTGATTTTGTGATACTCTCTCCTAAAGTAACACTAGGAGGATATCCAATCATTTTGGGAAGACCTTGGCTTGCTACAGCTAATGCATACATAGGTTGTAGATCAAGGGACATGACCATTTTAGATGGTATCACCACTAAAACTCTTTCACTTTATTCTCCTACACAACCACAACTTGATCAATAGCAAATAGTATGGCCATATATAGGAGAAGAAGAGGAATTTATTTTTTTTCAGTAGTTTATGATGTTGACTAGGGAGCCATTCATAGAACTCCAAGAGGATGATAAGGTAATCTCTAACATCATAGGAAATCATTATGGAGTAGCTCAACAATTCCCTAGTATACCAACATGTCTTTTGCATACACTCCATCCATCTGCAAGTTCTTTGGAGTCTCCTACAACTACAAATATATTTCATACCTTGCTGCCACAAGAAATTCAAACCTCTTGTTTATCTGAAATATCTAATATTGAGTCAATCACTCAAGTAGAGGTTATTGCAGGAAGGAATCTGAATATCAATAGTTGACTTACAACAAACCAAATATTATCCTTAATATAACTACTCAAGACCCATAAACAAGCCTTTGCATGGGATTATCATGACATGAAGGGATTAGATCGTACATTGTGTACTCATAGAATTTATATCAAAGAAGATTGTTAACCAGTTAGACAACCTCAGCGTAGGATTAATCCTGCATTAAGGGAAATAGTCAAAGAGGAATTACAAAAGTTACTTAATGTAGGGTTCATTTAGCCTATTTCAGATAGTCAATGGGTATCTCCTCTAGTTATAGTCCCTAAGAAAGGAGGTAAATGGAGAGTTTGTGTGGACTATAGGGAGCTCAACACTACTACTAAGAAAGATCATTTCCACTTCATTCATAGATCAAGTATTGGAATCTTTATTAGGCAAACAATACTTTTCATTATTAGATGGGTTTAGTGGTTACAATCAAATCAGAATAGCTCCAGAAGACTAGGAGAAGACAATCTTCACTTGCCCTTGGGGAACGTATGCTTTTTTAGTTCTCTTGTTTGGTTTGTGCAATGCTCCTGCAACCTTTCAAAAGGTTGTCCTCGATATGTTTTCAGATATTTCCCATGATTGTATGGAAATTTACATGGATGATTTCACTGTTTATGGGGAAACCTTTGAGGAAGCATTGCAAAATCTTACCAAAGTGTTGCAATGGTGTGACGATCACAATTTGTCCCTAAATAGTGAAAAATGTTTCATGATGATGGAAGAAGGGATAGTGTTGGGGCATTGTATTTCTCAGTCAAGCATTCAAGTTGATCCAACCATAATTGAGGTAATACTTAACCTTCCTATTCCTACAAAACAAAAGGATGTAAGAAGGTTTTTAGGCCATGTAGGGTATTATAGGAGATTTACAAAGGACTTCAGTAAGATGGCAATACCTCTATATTTTCTCTTGATACATAATGTTGAGTTTGAATGGACACCAACATGTGAAGAGGCATTTTCTAAACTTAAGGGAGCCTTAACCCAAGCTCTTGTACTCAAAGGACCTGATTGGTCTCTTCCTTTTCACATTTTCATAGATGCATCAGAATTTGCAATTGGAGCAGTCTTGGGGCAAAAACAAGGAATTTTGGAGAATGCAATTTATTATATTAGCAAAAATTTGTAGGGACCTAAGCTAAACTATACTGTTACAAATAAGGAAATGTTAGTTGTTATCTATGCCATCAACAAGTTCAGACACTATATCACTGGCTATCAAATCTTTGTGCATAGTGATCACATAGACATCAAGTACCTTATGAATAAAAGTTCCATTTCAGGTAGGTTGGCACGATGGTTATTACTAATGCAGGATTTTGACATCACTATCATTGACAAGCTAGGAAAGGCAAATATAGTGGCAATTTTTTTGTCTAGACTTCAAAAACATAATGGTCCTAAAGCCATTGATGATTCCTTTCTAGATGAGCATTTATTTTTAATTAATGTGAATATTTCATGGTATGTTAGCATAGCTAACTACTTAGCTGCTAACAAAATCCCTTCTTATTTCTCACCCAAAGAAAGAAGGTTACTTGTAGAAAAGAGTTTCAATTTTTCATTGATAGCAGATTGCTTGTTCTATATAGGGCCAAATCAAGTTATGAGATGATGTATTAGAGCAGATGAAACTTATGATATCCTTCATGCCTACCATGATGAGCCTTGTGGAGGTCACTTTGCTACCAAGAAAATAGCACTAAAGATACTAACTACATGATATTATTGGTCGACTTTACACAAAGATGCAATCAAGTATATTAAGTGTGATAGATGTTAATGTATGGGCAGATTAACTCGGTCTGATGAGATGCCTTTGCATCCACAAGTGGTTGTTATACCATTTGACAAATGGGGGTTAGACTTTGTTGGACCAATTGGTCCATCCTCAAATGGTAGGTCATACATTCTTGTGTGTACTAACTATGTTACAAAATGGGTTGAGGTCAAAGCATTCAAACATGTCAGGGATAACAAGGTAGCAGGATTTTTGTATGAGGAGATCTTTACATGATATGGAGTTCCCAGAGAGATTGTGACTGATCAAGGGGTACGATTTACTTCCACTTTGATCACTGTCCTGGTCAATGAATATAATATAAGGCATAGAAAATCAACTCCCTATCATCCTCAAGCAAATGGGCAAGCTGAAATCACCAATAGGGAGCTTGAATCCATATTAACTAAGACATCATCCCTTCATCATAAGAATTGGTCTAGTAGGTTGTTTGAAGTAGTATGGGCCTATCAAACCACATGGAAAACCACTACAGGGTTTACACCCTTTGAGATGGTATATGGGACAAAGGCTATGATGCCTATGGAATTTGAGCACAAGACACTTAGAACAACCATACCTTTGGATATGACTCTCTCTGTAGCACAATAGGATAGGATCCTACATCTTAATGCCTTGGATGAAATTAGGAAGTCAGCCCTACAGCATACAAAAACAATTCAGAATCAACACATGAAATGGCATGATAAATATATAAAAGACAAAGCATTCAAGCCAGGTGATTAGGCCCTTCTTTATGATTCCAGGTATAAGGACAATTTGGGAAAACT
Source organism: Cryptomeria japonica (assembly GCF_030272615.1). Classification (NCBI taxonomy): domain Eukaryota; kingdom Viridiplantae; phylum Streptophyta; class Pinopsida; order Cupressales; family Cupressaceae; genus Cryptomeria; species Cryptomeria japonica. The sequence goes on along the minus strand of NC_081407.1, from coordinate 640,388,557 downwards.
GCATACACATTGGTTAGGGCCTTATGAGGCAGTTGAAACATTTTCCAATGGTGAAATAAACTTGTCCACAATTGATCCTATCAAATTCAAATTGTTGGTGAATGGACATTCCTTGTGCCTCTATCATAAGTCTCTTTCCAAAGAGAAATTTCTGCAGTAGTTCACTACTCTAGAAAATGTCAAGATTCCTGCAGCAACAGGCAATGAGATTTCCATCTTGCCTTCTTCCTAAATATTTGCTACATGCTCATAATAAATATTTCCATATCCCATGGAAGTAGTTTGCAATAAATATTCCATTTATGTATTCCCCCATTCTCTTCCACTCACATCACTCATTTCTCCACCTCACTTGTCGTGCAATTTGAATCAGCTTCATAAATGATGAATTTCTCCAACAGTTGTCATGATGGTACGATATTAGGTACGCTTGTGTGTATTTTTTTTTTGTTGCATGCATTTAATTAAACCATACTTCTTATCATAATGATATTTGCATAATGTACTTTTAAGTCCTCCGTAGCATGTGTGGACACCTATTAAACCTTAGCTTGGGGGGGGGGGATTATGATGCAAATTATTCTCACAGATAATTCTTATGTCATCTCAAATTGAGTTTAATTTTGGTTTGATGTGATATTATGAACTTTGTTCCTTTTGTCTGCCTTGAGTTATTTTGAATTTTGTCTACATTGAGCTATTTTGAAATTGAAGTTGGGTTCTTGGCAAATATAGAATATTTCTTTTGAAATTTTGTAGAGTGGGGCATATTTTTGTCATTGGTGAGTTGGAAGTTTCAGTGTTACGATAAGTGGTCTGCTGGTTCGCCATGAACCCACAGTCCATGATATCCTTCTGCAAAACCAAGATTGTGAGCCTGCATTCCGCAATAGTGGGTGGTTAGATTATTTTCTGAAGCTGACTGAGTTTAATGAGGAGGTTGCAAGATAATTCACTCAAACATTTTTTGGATGGAGAAGTTTAGGTGAAAGGATTGAGATTTGTAGCAACACAAGAATGGATTATAGAAGTAACTGGGTTTCTAGCAAACAGGTAAAAATATCTTGAATCAAAGGATGCACGAAGTGCAAGAGCACTATTTATATGACAAGGAGACCCACCTTTGGTAATAGATAAGCAGGGGGCCAAACGAGAATCCCTTTTGCCTGAATGGAGAGCAGTAGCATTATATGTTATGAAATATTTAACTTGTGAAGCGATATTTTCATGTCTACATTCCCATCATTTCAATTTTTTGAGTCATCCATGCCATGGAAGATGAATGAATGTTCTAAATATATTGTACAATCTTCTTTCCATTAGCGTAACAGAAACACAAAGAGGTAGGCCTCATTCAGTTACTCATCATTGCTTGATTAAGTTGTTGATTGAAAGGTCTTCAAGAAATGTTTCCCAAATGGATGAATTTGTAAAAATTAGAAGATTTAGAGTAGATAATGTGGGTCCAGTGGAGCCACTCCCATCTCAAGAGTGGGAAAATTTAGAAAGACCTGGTCCTCCTATTGAACTCTCATCCTCTGGGATATCACCAAATCAAAATGTTCCTGTGGCAGAGGAACCCTTACAAGGAAAAGCCTTGTCTAACGCAGAGGAAGCCTCGGTAGGGATTCCTTCTCAAAACCCAATAAGAACTAGGGCTGCTACATGTAGAGAGAAAGGAAAAGAAAAACAAATTGACACGAAAAAGGAAGAGAAAGGAAAAAGTGGGGATTTAGCCTCTCTTATTGCAAAGAAAATAAAAGTTGCAAAAGAGGTTTCTCCTGCAACCACTATAGTATCTAAGGAAGCAACTGAGGAATTAAGTACAGGAAGCCATCCTGCAGCCACCAAAGAAACGTCTTAAAGAAGAAGCATTAGGCTTCAGAAAAAGCATAAAGATCAGAAGCAATCAGAGGAGCCAAATGTCAGAATTCTGGTTGATTCTCCAAAGCATGACCCACATATTCCTTACCATGATAATGTTCCTCCATCTTCGCCTAAGGAGCTTAGTAAGGAAGAAGATAAGGATGAGGAAGAAGGGTTGCAGAATCCTCATTAGCAACTACAGGAAGGAGTAGGTTTTGATGGGCTTAAAAGGTTGGCATCTTCCACAGATAGATTGTTGAAATAGGAAGTGGGGTTGGAAAGTCAAAACCTAAAGCTTCTATTCATAGACCACCATCTTCTCTTACTAGTCATGCAGTTGCACTTGCCCTTTACCAAGAATGGAAATTATAAAAAGCGGAAATGTAGAGGATCATTGATCAACAAAAGAAGATTATTAAATAGAAAGATGAGGAGATTTCTCGGCTTAAAATTAAGGTAGAAACGATAGCCACCATGGTACCACAGCTAATGCAATGCAAAGAACCACCTCGAGTTTACTCCTTGTATTTAAAGGAACAACATATTTATTTCCAAATGATGAGAATTGTTAGGGATCTAAGCCCCTCTTTAGAGACACCATAGGAGTTCTATCAAGTCTATCCAAACATCTCCTACTGCCATTAAAATTTTCTCTATGAATTCTACTTGCATAATTACGTTGTTCCTGATGACGTTGATTAGAACCCTCTGCTTTACATTCGAGATATCCAACTGATAGCTCTTATGTCATGGGTTCAAAATGAAATTACAAGAGGAGAACAATTTAAGATACATAGGATGGAAGAAGTAGATCTCTCCCTTCCATTGAGAGTTGAGTCAAGAAATCCAAGAAGACTTTATTATGACTGCCAAAAAATTGTGTATCAGCCAGATTTTGGGAAAGACATTCTACCCCTGAGAGGAAATATATAGGGAATATGAGCATATAGCTACAGGAGAAGGATAGGTAGCAATAGGACATTTAGTCTAGTGCTAGAATAGTTAGTCGGATGAGTTGAAACAATCTGATTTACACTCCTTATAAAATTATCATGCAGTGCTGAGGAGGGCACCCAAATATATACATTTGGGAAGAACGAAAGGAAGACATTGGTTGCTAGGCAAGTTACCCCCGATAATTTCAGAATCAATGCCAGAATTTGAAACTTTCTTGTTGTTGGAGGATCAACAAGAAGCTAGGTTGGGGGCAATGATGAGCTGAAATAATGGCTCTATTTTGATAGATTTTTTCATAGAATTCCTACTTAGTTCTTGTGTCTAGATGATATTTGGGTCAGAAGACTTTCTTGGTTAATGTCTTTGTAAGTATTTCTGGAACTGGTTTATCATATACCTAAGGATGCTATCTAATGTTTTTAATGGTCCATCTATGCAAGTTATCTAAATCAATCTTAGAATGTGGTTTTATTTATGTTATGTCAACATCAATAGATACACATGTATTTGTGCACATTAATGTCATGTTGCAGGGTTAGCCAATATGAAAGAAAGTGTAAGCTAGCGGATAGGAGGAACATCAGTGTGCCACTAGGATGTTGACCCAATCAAAATGAAGTAGCATTGAAGAAGATTATAACCACTTGATCGCTTCCTCAACAAATCAGTTTGTCGAACATTCATAATTTATCCGAGTGGAGCTTAAATCTAGGAAGGAGGTCACGCTATATTTTCTCAACTACAGGACAGTTGTTGTTGTTCTGTTTTCCGCGCTGACTTCTTCTTTAATGTAAATAAACTTTGTTCACCTATTTCCTTGGGACATGGGTTGATCAGTTCAGAATCTGTTATAATTTTTCCTTATAAATAAAAGGTCTCTATCTCCTCTCAGGGGATGGAACAATCATATAATTTGTAGTATCAGCTTTCAGACTTATGTATTTTGCAGTCGATTTGAAATAAAGAAGACAATGTTATTTTGAGTTTATCAGTTATTATCTAGATTTCTGGATATACTCACCTAAGGGGGCCCACTTGGTGAGTAGTCCCTTTATGTTTTTCAGTTAATTTTCATTGTGTTGTAGTTGTTGTTTTGGCATTCGACTATTCCTGCAGCCACTGGAAATAGTTCTTGTGTCTGTTCCTGTAGCCACTACGGGCATAGTAATTCCTATTCGTTGGCCAGAACATTATTATTTAGTAGCAGTTTCTTAAGTTACTTTCAGTTGTGAGTTCTGATTAAGTATTAGTTCATTATATTTTTGCACATTTATTTCAGAGAATTTCCTTTTTCAGCAGTAGTATATAATGGTTGCAATTTGAACTTAGTGCACATACAGTTCTGGCCCATTTCAAGTTTACATCCCTAGTCGATAAAATAAATGATCCTTTGCTACGGGAGAGTTAACTGTTTAGTAAGGATGTCCAAGCCCTGAATTGAGTTTTTATAACCTAGTTGCTATTCCTGTTGTGAGGACCAACAATTATATCTCTCTTAATTATTAAGGGAAGGCTCCCTCTATGATTCACTACTCTATTCTAATAAAATAAGGTACAAATTTCTAACTCCTATTCTAACATGGGTGGTACATCATCTTATCCTCTTTTTTCAAGACATATGTTATTTTTTTCCTCTCTTTTTAGGAAAGAATTTACAATAATAGAGAAAAAATTCTTATAATTTATTTGTTACAAATTAACTTGGAAAGAAGGAACAATATAATATAGATAAGTAAAGAAGCAAAGTGTTGATAAAGGCACAAAGTCCTTTGTTGCTTCTCTAGTACTGGGAAGGGTGCTTAAGCTCAAAGTCTTAAATTCACTACTATTCTATCAACCTTTTTATAACTAACTAAGAAAAATAAAATAAAGCTCAAAGTCTTTAGAATGATTCCTAGCTTCACCTTCAATAATGCTTTTGTGAAGTAGTAATATGAAGCTCAAATTCTTCAAGTTATTGTTTCCTTTTCCAAGATAACACAATCAAGCACAAAGTATTCAAAGTAAAACCTTAACATATATGTATCAATTATTTTTACTTGAAATATCAAAATGAAGCACACATTATTCAAAATGATAATACGATGACGAATTCCCAATTTTAACAATAATAGTCGAGATGTGACACAAAGTTCACAAGTTAACAATTACCTCTACACTTTAATAATATTTTGTCAACACACCTTCACCTGAGTAAATAAGACTTTATAATGAAAATGACATTAGAACACTCTCACCATAAACACAAATGAATCCAACAAAAAGTCTGGATGCCAAAATCTTTCTTCTTATTTCATCAAATTTGCAAAATCACAAGAGGAACACAAAGTTTCACTTTTTCTCTTCACTTCGGCAAAGTTTTGGTATATAGATTAAAGATAATAGATCAATATTACAAAGAGAAACCTCATATTTATAGAAGAGAGGTGCAACATGAAACTAGGAAATAACTATGACTAATTCAAAGAAGAGTACTAAATGACTTTGGACTCATGCATTGCCTAAGTGAAAAACTACATACAAAATTAACATTGAAGGTGTCAATGTCTTATTCAAACATGCATCTACTATGAAAACAACTATCACCAGACACTCCATTCTGATCATGTTTCATGAATTTCTCAAACTTTTGAAAAGTTGCTTTCATTGGTTCTCAATCAGGTCCTTTTGTGTGACTTGTAATGGCTTTGACTTGGGTGATTCCATCTTCAGGGTTCACATAGTGTTTCATGCGCTTCTTCAAAAGTGAGGCTAGATCATCTAGATTAACTTAGATATCCACCATCTTGTCTATTGAGGACATTGAGAAAGTTTGTTTCTCAACCTCTTCACTGACCAGCCAATTGAATTCTTTAACAATAGCATCTTCATGAAGGGGATTTTGATTCTCATGAAGTAAAGTGTAAGGAAGAGATGAAATCTATTCAATGATATATTTCCCTATCTTATTACATTCTTTATGCACTTTCCACAAATCTTTGATAAGATCCTCAAGAAAATTCATCTATTTTTCCAGTATCTCTTGTTTCTCAATTTACTTTCCTCCAGATTATTGACAAGAGTAACTGCTAAACATAAGAGATGTGTTCCCTGACTTAGCAGTCTATCCATCCACTCACCAACTGTTCTATGATGAGAATTCACTTGTTCAACTTGTCTGACAATTTGTTCATCTACCAAAGAAGTGATGGGCTTGGCTACCTTTCAAGATTTGGTAATTTTGATCGAGACCTCTATGAGTTGATCGACTTGTTTCTTCATCTTATCCTTCTTCACTTTCTCTTCATTGAACATCATCACAAGGTGCTGGAAATAAGTCTGAGAATCTTCTACAATACCTTTGTGTGTTTGCTTTCCCAAACCAATCCTCTTGATGATGTAATCAGTAGGCTTCACTCTTTCAATATTTGTGTTTTGGAGGAGGAATATCCATCTCCACATATTTATTCTTTGATTCATCTACTTTTACCCTAGATAGAGTTTTAGCCTTATTCTTACCCTTGGGTTTAACAGGCATAAGTTGAATAAAATAAAAAAATATCCAGAGATATGGCTTGTTTTTTCCTCTTGGGAGTGTTAGATACTAGCTATGGTGGTAAAGAAGCATCCTCATCTACTCCGGAAGTAACAACTTGTGTAGTTAATGCATGTGTCTGAACACTAGTAGTAATAATGGGTGAAGAGAAAGTAACAATGACAGGTATGTTTGAAATAGTAAAAACTTGAGGAGGAACCTAGGTTTCTGACATGAAATTCTCAAAATCTTCCAACATGGAAGAAGTAACCTCAAAAATATTAGGAAGGAACACGGTATCAAGATTGTCATGAGGTGTATCTAGGGCTGATCCACTTGTGGAGATGGAAGGAATGATAAGTAATTTTGGAGCTTCAAATGAAAATGACACAATAGAATCCAAAGGAATAGCATCAGTAACAAAGACTAAGGTAGTACTTTTGATACCACACGATGTAGGAATAACTCCTTCATGTGTTTCTTGAGAATGAGAAGTACTTGGTATTTCAAGCAATCTCTCCTCTTCAAATTCTTATTCCTCTTGTTCTTGTTTATTCTCTGGTTCATCTTCTTCTTGAAGTTGTTCATTCTCATTTACTTCTTCTTCTTCCTCAACTTCATCATGAACTTTAGTCTCTTGTGTTGAAGACTCACCTTGAGCTTTACCTTTTCCAACAGTGAACTTGAATTTAGGACCCTTAGGAGTTATGGATTCCTGTTTCATTTTTATTCTTAACTCAAAAATTTTCCCTTTGGGGCCTACAACATCATCTTCAAATGATTCAGTTTGTAAAGGTTTCATCTATACACCATGTAGGTTTAACCAAATAGTATTACTATCAATAAATTTTGTGGAACCTGGCCCTTATAGAAGTGTTCTCCTTTTGGGACCATTGTATGAGAGGCAAAGGTAATACAACAACTTTGTTTCTTTCATATGGAGGATCCAAAATGTCATCATCTTCTTCAAGATCTTCAGAAACATCAACAAGACAATTTGATCTACTATCAAACAATAGTAGTCCATTTTTTTCACATCTTCTTCAGTCCTACAGTCTACCCACACATCCTCAGTTTGATGGATATGAGTATAGATCTTTTTAATATTATTCTTCATACCCCTATAATCAAAGAACTTTTTGGGTTTGATGAATCTCATAGTCACTCTTCTCATCTCCTCCTCCATGGTGTGGGCCTTGTAGATGGAACTGATAGAGTATCTGCCTATGAAAATGGAGAACTTAAGACTTATCTTATGAGCTCCAGATTGATGCTCACAAGTAGAAATAATTTGGTGAGCCATTGCCATAAGGATAATCTTATCAGATGGATATCTTGGGATCATGAATGATTCTTTATCAAAACATCCTGTAGCATAGGAATCTGGAAATCATCACAAGCAAATCAATATTAGTCATAGCTCAATCACAAAAGCTCAAATGCAATGATCAATCCTAAACACACTCAATAAAGTCATGAAAGAAAAACATTCAAGATTAAAACCAAACAAACCAAATGCAGATCTGAATATCTCCTTCATGCGGCTCCATTGTCCTTCGTTCTTCTTCAAATAACTTTGTTGTGGATCTCACCTACAAGTGCATACACATGAGACAAAAGCAAGTAGACAAGATGATTGTTCAAGAATAATCGAAGCATGATTATTAGATCGATAATGTGATTAGTTGGGGATCAGGGGCCTTGATTGAAGAAATTCATCCAATTTATAGATAAATTGGAGAAAAGACAAGATTAGCATGAAATTGATATTAGAGGCAATTGATTTCAAAAATGGCACAATTGAGTGGAAAGAAGAAGGTTATGACACCTTCTATGTCATGAATTATGACATATTGCCAATGCAAAGGTTAGAAGACTAGAGGCTTATGACATCTTGCTATGCCAAAAGTATGACACATGAGAAATTCATGCTTCCACCAAAGCACAAAAATAGGGAGAACTAGAGAAAAATTAATTAGGTGGAAATTGATTTTGACAAATTAGAAAATAGGTGGAAATTAGGAATTTAAGAAATATTAGGAAAATTAGGAAATTAGAAAATTAGAAATGAAGAAATTAGGAATTTAGTGAATTAATTAATAATTTCTCATTTATTAATTAATTCACAAAGAGGGAATTTAGAAATTGATGAAAAATTAGGAAATTAGGTAAATCAATTAATAATTTGTCATTTATTAATTAATTCACAAAAAGAGGAATAATTAGTTAACCAATTAAATTAAACATTTAATTGTGACACGAAGACCTAGGATAAATTATTTAACCTAAAGGGAGAAAATGGCAAACAAGGTTAAATGAATAAATCATAAAACCCTAGAAGATAAATTAGGAATGCAAGGACGATAATTAGTTCTTGATATAAAATTGATTTGATGTTGATTCGATCATGATTTTGAATTGATAAATGATTTGATTGATAAATGCACCAATTTATGAGGAATAATGACAAATTGATCCAAATTAACACAATTGAGAAGGACGACGATCGATGACAAATTGATCGCAAAATGACAAGATTGAAAATGATAATGATCGATGACAAATTGATTGCAAAATGACAAGATTGACAAGAGGACAAAACCCTAATTAGGATTGACAATGTCCAAAATGATGACAAATTAGTACGCACATTGATGTGATAGGATAAGATTGACCAAAATCATGACTGAAGATTGTTGTCGACAAGACCAATTTCAAAAGCAAGACAACTGAAGAAATGCAGAAGAAAGACTCGATGCTTGCAAATGATAAAGACCAAGTGCATGACATAGGAGAAATGTTAATGCGACGCAAAAACCCTAAAATAAGGCAATGCGCAAATGTTAAAGTATGATTCCGCAAGCATTGACCATTTTTAGGTGTCTACATTTTGCCCCTCTTTGAGACAATGCGATTTTAAGTGTTGTTTCAAAGAACAATAATGAAAATACCCCAGACAATCACAATGACATATGCATGCCCCCTCGAGGAATTGGCCAGAAAAATCTAGAAAAGAGGCCAAGTGATCGATAAGAATGATAGAAGACGATAGGTTCGAATGGACTGACAATCAGAGATCGGAGACACAAAGGACAAGAAATTGATGATGCAAAAGACTGTGACCAACATGAGATGGAGAGAGTGCACATCCATCTATGCACTGACAAAGATCTATAAATGAGACAAAGAGAGTGAAAATTGCTCATTTGCACTAGCCAAAGAGGAGGATTTGTTGCTTTGGAAAAGGACACTTGCAGAGAGATGGCGAACATTCTAAGGGTAGATCACCTCAGAGAAAGTGTACACACATACAGATGACCGGACAACATAGGAGCAGCAGTATGTATCTCAAAAACCCATGTTTTCAATTTTATGAATTTTACTTGCTTGCGGGACATTGCGAGGCCCACAGGGGATGCCAAAAGGGACTCTTGCGCTTGTGTAGGGTGAATCCTGCACTTGTGTAGGGTCTTCTATGCTTTTGTAGGTATACATAGGCGCAGGTTATGATACACAGGCGTAGGATACAGAACACAGGCACAGAAGTGCATTGGCAACCCTAATTTTTGTCAAAACAGCATGCAAATGATCTGAAAAAGGGGGATAAGGGTAGGATAGGTCAAAATAGATGAAAAACACCCTGATTTGTGGATGAAATGAGGAAATGCAACCCGTAAGAGCAAACCCTAAAACTGACAAAATATGCCCCAATTGTGATGTAGAGTCGACAGTATCCGTTGATCACACGGGAGAACCGACCTGACTACTTCATGCTACGACATAGACTCAGGAGCACGGACAGAGAAACATTAGCAGGACTTCGGATATACTATATCACATTCATGCCTGAGATTAGGGCAAACATAGGACTACTTACTGCAGTGGTAGAGCGATGGCATTCGGAGACCTCCTCTTTCCATCTGGCAACTGGAGAGGCGATTGTGACACTAGAGGATGTATGGCATATCCTCCGCATTTCGATTCATGGAGAGATGGTAGAGTATGACCCAGTGATAGCGAGAGACATGTTGTGTAGATTATTTGAGTGCGACATAGATGATCTGGATATCATAGAGAGGGAGATCGGCTGGGAGAGCATGGCATCAGAGTATGATCGACGATATGTGGTAATAGCAGTGGTGATAGCATGTCTACTAGCAGGAAACAGATGAGGACATGGATTCCCTATTGGATGGGGAAGAGTGTTGGAGTAGATGGTGATAGAGGGGATGGTGTACGCATGGGGACCATGTGTACTGGCTATGCTGTATTTTTAGTTGCATCAGATAGCATATCAGGGAGTGCAAACATTGAGCTGTGGAGTCACACTGCTGCAAGTATGGGCATTTGAGCACATAGCCATATGTCGACTGATTACAGAGAGACAGGTAGTACCACATCGACCATATGTGTACTGCTATGGAGGAGCACTGAGACAGGGTCCGTTTGGATACATATTGTATTGGCGACATGAGCTAGACAGACTGAGAGAGTTCACATGGAGACCATATCATGATTGCTCGGGATGGTCAGATGACCGTGAGGAGCTACCATATTGTAGATAGGAGAGGTACCTGATTGGGCAACCAGTGAATCACCAGAGAGTGATTGAGTTGTACCTGCCAGAGAGAGTTAGACGATAGTTTGGAGAGAGGCAGGATGTACCTACGAGGACTGCACACTTTACCCGATCTCACAGAGAGACAAGTCAGTGGGGGAGTATGATTCAGCCACACATAGCATATGTTGACTTCTCACAGCTACAGCAGAGACAGTGCGATTGGAGATCAGATGTAGTGGACGCCGAGATCACAAAGGAGTATGAGAGATGGTTTGCACGACGACGGCCAGTGCCATTGACAAATCCGGATATTCTAGTACCTAGGAGACAGGAGGACTTCCCACTCATAGGAGAGGAGGAGGGAGATGATGAGGACGAGGACAATGAGGGTGGTGATGAGGATGAGGGGGATGACAAGGATGAGCCAGATTCAGGCGAGCAAGAGGCATTGCAGGATATACCCATAGAGCCAGAGACAGCTAGCATAGAGGAGATGGAGATGTGCAGGGCTACCATAGCGAGTCAGCATGATCATATTATGACATTAGAGAGACAGAATGATCAGTTCAGAGTGGAGATAGCCAGACTCACTGTGGCTCGAGATATAGCTATAGCACAGGCACAGCGAGAAGAAGAGAGAGTCACTAAGTATATTGGGTCGATTAGGGATGCCAGTGCACGGGAGATGGCACAGATGTTGGTAGAGACCGGAGAGGAGATACGCCATTGGAGGACACTATATGAGAGTGCAGTCCCACCAGAGCAGAGAGAAGCATCATATCAGGCACGATCGAGGACAGAGAGCAGGACACGCTCTCGGAGGTCATTGAGCAGCATGGGGGTGAGTGGACCTTTGAGACCACCATAGCTAGGACCAGGAGGGACATCATCCGCAAGACACGGTAGGGATGAGGAGGACAGAGGGAGCACCCAGTGACAGAGGCACATGCTCCGTATGACAGAAAGATGTAGCTTGACATTTTGTAGTCAGCCTACGGGCCATACTTAGGATAGATAGTCCAATTTTGTACTCCGATATTAGTGTGATATACGATATGATATGCATCGATATGATGGGATGGAATATGTTATGACTGATGTTATTTTCTATGTATGGATGACTTATGCACTATTTGTGTACCATTGTGGAACATGTATGGATGTATTTTTTATGTATTTTTGATGCATTGATAATATGAAATGAATAAAATGTTTGATGTGATGGTTGATGCAATGCAAATGTTTTTAGAGATCGGAGCACTAGACCGAACTAACTATTTGACGGAAGAAATGTTAGTAAGAAAAAAAATGAGATAGAGGACAGTTAGAGACAAAGAAAAACTTACTTTTAGTAATGCACTTTGTAGGTGAGAACCTTTATTTTAATGTAGAAAAATGGATGCGTAGCATCATGGCATGGAAGGCTAGAGCTGAAATGCAACCCTTTTTTGCAAAAGACAAACACATCGCAGACAAACAGCAATCACAACAAAAAAGAAAAGGATCATGAACCATCCTGGTCACTCTAAATCACTCAATGACATCATCGAGCAACATAGGAACATGATCGAAGATAAATCAATAAAAAGATAAGATGCACAGATCCCAACAAATCAAACAAACATCTTGATCTTCATTGTCAAAAGTTGAAAGTGTTGATAGGACGATCATGCTATCTGGTTTCAGGGAATGCGATACCCCATCTAAGACAGGACATAGTCCGGTTTCGAGTATACCACACCCTGTATAAGACTCATGATAATGTGCCAAGGATGAATGATTTTGATGTTGATTGATATGACAATTTTGATCAGTTGGAATGTCTCGTTTGATTGAAAAGTTCATCTATTAATGCATGATTTCAGTAAAACACAATGTTTGATTGATTGTTGTTGGATGTATGCTCAGTGATCTGTCTATGCACAAAGGGGATATTTATTGACAAAATGCAAAACGCCAAAGGAATTGTTTTTGGATTTGGAGTTTCTTCAGGACATTAGTTGATTTTTTTTTGGATTTTTTTCAGGACATTATTTGATTTTTTTTGGATTTTTTCAGGACATTATTTGATTTTTTAAGGACATTATTTGATTTTTTAGGGATTTTTTTAAGGACATTTTTCTATTTTTATAATTTTTTCAGGACATTTTTCAATTTTTATGATTTTTGCCCCCAGTGTCTAGCAAGGCAAGGAATATGACAGGTGAATAAATAGGCTTTCTGACATGATGGTGGATAGAGGGAAGACAAAGGCCTTTTATCATGGAGATAATAGGGATGCAATTTTCAAGGGCTATTGCGTGATGGGACAAGAGACTGGATATGACAATGTAAAGTAGGAACATGGCATGAGGGACATGTCAAGAGGTTTTTGAAACCATGTTTAAATTTTGCATCCTTATGTCAGATCAAGATCAAGGAATGTAAAAGAGTGTATGGATAGTGATAAGATATGGATAGGATAAGCAAGACCAAAAATGGATAAGGGACATGGACTAAAGGTCAGGATTGGCTAAGGGATAGTGGGAGAAAGTTGCAATAAGATAGGGAATATGGATGAAAGGTTGTAATAAGAAAATGGATAAATGACCAAAAGCTATGATAGACTAAAAGCTACAAACAAGATGCATGATGCTCATGACGATCCTCAGCCTTGTCAAGATCAAAGGTGGAAAGGGAAAATGGACATGAGGGATGATAGGACAAGGGTAATAGGACATGAAGGAGTATGACATGGTATGATAGGATAATGGAACAATGAAGGACAAAAGGATATGATAGGATAAAACCTGCCCCCAAGTGTGGTGTGCAAGAAGTTCATAGATTACACATGACACCTGTTTGTCAAGTTTTCATCATGATACTTGCCCAAGGCGCCCATTTGCCAGGTTTTCACCAGTGGACGAATTATTTTTGCTTTACTTTTTTTCTTTCTTTTGTATTTTTATGACTTTTTTTCTTCTTTTTTTTTGTCATTTTTTTTTTTTTGTAATTTTTTTCTTTTTCAAGAGAAGATGGACACATGATAGGGGATGGAAGAAGGACTCAAGCGTCTTTTTGTTTGGATAGTAGCCTTGAAAAAAATGGACCATGGCCTTTAAAAGTATGCTCAAAGACGTTGGTAGGATAAGGACATGGAAAATGAGATGAAACTAAGGCAAGGATTTATGTAAAGGATTGGATCAGAGGGATTGAAGGATGAAAAATATGCATTGGATAATGGATAGGGTATTGGAAGAACTGGGCTTCAGTGGATGGAAATGTTGGCAAGATTGACATTGGCACACACCTTGAGGGGTGATGGACTGATGGAGGAAAAGTGGATCTCAGATTGTGAGATTTGGATGGAGGAATAGCTTGGGATTTTGGGACATAAGGGCCCAAAATGGATGAAGAAGGTGGTGGAGGAACAAATTTGAGAGGTTTGGATGGAGGAATAGCAATTTTGGATGCCAAGTTGGATGTTTCTTTAGGCTTTTGTGCTTCAAGGAGCCACTTAGGGATCCACATGGTTTTTGATTTTTCATGCTTTTGTGGTTCCTTGGAGTGCATTGCTTGCACAAGGGATTTAGGAACCAATATATATATTGACTTTTCTTTATTTTTCTCAATGGGCCTTTGTGGCCTTTTGGATATATTTTTTTCTTTATAGATCATATTGTACTTTGTTTTGACATGTCGATTATATTGGACATGTTGATCCTTGAATACATGTGGATTTCTAGACTTATGACTTTTATACTTGGCATCCAAATTGCTTGGAGGGGGAAAGGAATGCATGGATGGATATGAATGAAATGGAGTTCTTTTGGATTGATGAAATTTAATCAAGGATGTGTGCCTTTGCTGACCTTGCATATAGGACACAGGGATATAAGGACCTAAGATGGATGGAAGGTATGATGGGGAAGGGATATGTTTGGATTGTGATGGAGGGATACCAATGTCTTGAGAGTGGGTTGTGTAGACATCACCCTTAAGATCTTCTTTTCCTTTATGGATATCTTGACTTGTAGGATACTCTTTTCTTTGGGAAGAAGATGCGAGTCCATTATGAGGTGGATATGATATGAGAGAAATAATGAGATCTTGAAGTGGATCGGATTGCACCAAAGTGGAAGAACCCATTATGCATGTCGAGGGTTCATGAACATCTTGCACTGACACGTTAGAATCATGATGGGGATTAGGATCATTAGGGGGACTAGGATTGTGTAGTGGACATGGTTCAATGATATGCTCTTCAAGAGATGGAATGGGAGAAATAATGGGATCATCAAAAGAAATGCGATCTTGGAGTGGATATGCTGGATTAAGACGTGGAGATGGAGGAACAAGTGGTTCTTGTGGAGGATTTAAAGGAATAATTTGATCTTGACAAGGAGGAAGATCATTGGAACCCTCTTCAAAGTTGCTTTGCTCTTGACTTTCAATGGGATCATCGGAAAGGATGGAAGTGATATCTGGAATGTCAATGGGATTTGAAAGGACATTTTTTTCATGAAATGGAAGGGGATCATTTGGGATTGGATGGACTGGGATATCTTGATCTTTCTTGGGGAAGGGAGTGTCAATAGGGCTTTGGATAGGATGGACAAGAATAGGGGAATCATCATGAGTGTCTAGGAAGATGGCATCCTGGTCAACAATTGGATGGGATGATAAGGTTTCAAGATCTTGATCTTGATCTTTTTTAAGACACGTTTCTTCGTGCTCTAAATTATCCTCTTGACATGAGGTTGGACTTTGGATATGCATGAGGGATTCTGACAAGGGATCAATGTTTTGGCATGAAGGAAATGCACTTTGAACATTTGGGATGGATTCTGGCAAGGAATCAATGCTTGAACATGAGGAAGAAGGACTTCGAATGGGGTCCTCCAAAATAGGTAATGGCAATAAAGTGCATGGTGGCATTGGGTCTTGTATTTCTGAAACATGACAAGGATGTGCATCATGAATTGGATTATTTTGGTAATCAACTATGGATAGCCCTTGGGTAATTGCATCTTTTGATGTATTGTTTGATGAGGACAATATGGAAGGTTCTTGTGAAACTTCTAAAGGTGTAGGGATAGATGCCACTGGAGAGTCAATTTGCTTGTGAGGAGATGAGGCATTGCTAGACATAAGTGTATTATTTTGATCTTCCTCAAAGAACTCACTTGGTAATTTCCTTAAGATCATTGCAATAAAGCCACCTTTCTTTCAAGGTTTTGACATAGTTGTATCTGGAATTTGAACTTGTTTGGCAAGGAGTCAGTTCTGATCTGATGTCATGTTTTGATATTGGACTTGGTTCAATTGTTCCGACATGTTTGAAACTTGGGTTGGTGTGTGTTGCAACCTTTGTTTTTGAATGTTTGGTTGTGGTTATTGACATTGATATTCCACCATTGGTTGAACCATTTGTGGACATTGTATAGTTGGTTGGACATATTGTTGAAATTGGACCATTGGTTGTATTGGTTGTATATGTTGAACAATTGGTTGTATTGGTTGAAAATCTGATTGATAGTAAACACCTTCTTGTTCTTGTTGTGGAGGCACATAATGTTGAAATTGATGTTGTCTCTTTTCTTGAAATTGTTTCATCATCTCTATTTGGGAGAGGAGAGCTGGTATGTCTGATCATTCAAGAAGAGATCTTACATCAATTGGCTCAATCTTTGGATTTCGACCTAGAAATTTTTTAAACATTTTGGACATTTGTGATCTATTCTTCTCAATGTTTTTCACTCTTTGTTCCAATATCTCCTCTTCTTGAGCTAGTTTCTCCTCTAGTTTTTGTATTTGGAGACTTGTTTCATCATAAAAGTTTGATCCAAGTTTTGAGACATGTAGAGATTGGATTGACATGATTGATTGCTCAATTGTGATGACATGGCTTTGTAAGAAGGTTGAGACCTCATTTCAACAAACATGTCGCTATGCAAATGCAATATTTTTGGAATTTTTCAAGGATAATGTATGATATGCAACTAAATGCAAACTAAATAAATGAAGATGCAACCTATGGCAAGAATGCAATCTATGTTTTTGGTTGTTTTTCAAAATTTTGACAAACTTTTTGGAATACAAATCTAAAAGAGACCCTTAGGAAATTGAAATGATGTCTAGACCTCAAAGGACAAAAGGACCAAGTGACAAAAGGACAAAATGACAATGTCTCCCCTATATGCTTGGATACTAAGCTAGGTTTGACCAAATGACAATAATGACAAAAAGAGAAAAAGTTTGATAAGGTCAAGACTTCCTAACAATAACTTAGGGTTTATCAAAGATTTTGATTACTCAAGTATGACAAAACATAGTTTTGGCACTATATGAAAAGGGACAATTACTATGCAAATAACCCTAATACGATATGATAATGACCTAAACTTAATGAAGAGACCTAGGGTACGCAAATATGAATGTATGAAAATGGTATTACTCTAATGCAAGAGGACACATGCAAAATGAATGGCCCTTATTGATATGCAAAGGAGTATGACCTAGGTGAAACCTAACCTTGGTAATTGACAATGATTTTGCAAAATGCAAACCTAGGATGAACCTAAATCTAAGTGACATGAATGTTGAGACAAGATTTTGAAAAATGTTTGACAACCATGTTTGAAGGTGTTTTGGACTTTGTTGGATGAAATGTTCTTATGTTTAACCTTGTTTTGGATCAATTTGTCTTGTTTTTGAAATGAGATGCAATTCAACTTTTGACAAGCAAAGAAGACAAGATATTTTAACCTATACTCAAGACAATCATGCTCACTCAAACATTTCTTATGGTAGGCAAGGATAGTAGGTACTTGAGAGGTAGACTCGTTATGAGATTCAAGGAGAATACATAGATGCTTGACCCCATGGGCTCCCCTCCATAGCACTCACTTCTTAGGGCAGCCAAGCATCAGTCCCCATGCCAAACTTAGTATCTCTTCCAAGTATCCAAACTTGTCCTTCTCAAGCAACTAGAAGGATTTTTGGCCTCTAAATACAAGGTGTTTAGTAAGGTTTTCTATTAAGCGTTACTCCTTGGTGTCACGCAAGCATGATTGAGACATTAAGCCCACCAAGATACCAAACAAATGTAGTCACGCAAGCACGATTTAGACCGTGAGGCCCTACTTAGATGTTGATATGAGAAAGAGTTCAAGGGTCATCACTTCCCAAGTAACTGCAATTCCCACGTAACCCTTCCTTCAAAGCTTTCGCCCATCAGGTATTTGTTTATAGTAAGTTAGAATGCCAAGGTATTCTAGCCATACTCACTTTGGGTCGTTCCCTTCTCATGATTATCACTTGCTTGCAAAGGCAAATGGTCGGGAAGGCAGGCCCTCTAAAGGTGACACACAATCAAAAACATGAGCATGGTATTGAAGATCTAGATTTCTAATCACCCTAAGAAGGATGAGAGCATACACTCCTACTCCAATGTCATACTCAACAATCAAAGCAAACATATATTCATTCCATCCTATTTAGAAATCATACTAGGTGCCTAAATATTAATTTCAAACACAAAGTTTAGTTGTAGTCCAAGGCAACCTGCAAAAACCCAAGTCAGAAGTTTGATATGTTTAGTCTTTGACTATCGAACCTACATAAAACATGTTTGTAGTTTCATTCATCATCTTTGTCATGCGTATGCCAAGATGTTGCACAAAGAATTAGTACCACAAAACCAAAAAGCAGAAGCAGAATGCAAAACAAATCAATTTGCAAGTAAAAACACTACTTTTTTTACCTCTGTTTCTGGCCTTACACAAGTGCAGAATGCATGACACAAGCGCAGAATGCATGACACAAGCACAGAATGCATTACACAGGCACAGGATTGCCTACACAGGTGCAGAAGTACTCACACAGGCGCAAAAGTACTCACACAAGTGCAGAAGTTCCCAAAAAACCCTGCATTACCCAGTTTCTTGGGTTTTTAACCTACAAATCAACTCAAAAGCACTCAAAAGCATGATTAGGGGGTTAGTTCACGTCGGGTTCACCATTTAATGTAGCATAGGAACCTGGAAATAATCACAAGAAAATCAATATTAGTCATAGCTCAATCACAAAAGCTCAAATGCAATGATCAATCCTAAACACACTCAATAAAGACATGAAAGCAAAACATTCAAGATTAAAACTAAACAAACCAAATGTAGATCTGAATATCTCCTTCATGCAGCTCCATTGTCCTTCTTTCTTCTTCAAATAACTTTGTTGTGGATCTCACCTACAAGTGCATACACATGAGATAAAAGCAAGTAGACAAGATGATTGCTCAAGAATACTCGAAGCGTGATTATTAGATCGATAATGTGATTAGTTGGGGATCAGGGGCCTTGATTGAAGAAATTCATCCAATTTATAGATAAATTGGAGAAAAGACAAGATTAGCATGAAATTGATATTAGAGGCAATTGATTTCAAAAATGGCACAATTGAGTGGAAAGAAGAAGGTTATGACACCTTCTATGTCATGAATTATGACATATTGCCAATGCAAAGGTTAGAAGACTAGAGGCTTATGACATCTTGCTATGCCAAAAGTATGATGCATGAGAAATTCATGCTTCCACCAAAGCACAAAAATAGGGAGAAGTAGAGAAAAATTAATTAGGTGGAAATTGATTTTGACAAATTAGAAAATAGGTGGAAATTAGGAATTTAAGAAAGATTAGGAAAATTAGGAAATTAGAAAATTAGAAATGAAGAAATCAGGAATTTAGTGAATTAATTAATAATTTCTCATTTATTAATTAATTCAAAAAGAGGGAATTTAGAAATTGATGAAAAATTAGGAAATTAGGTAAATCAATTAATAATTTGTCATTTATTAATTAATTCACAAAAAGAGGAATAATTAGTTAACCAATTAAATTAAACATTTAATTGTGACACGAAGACCTAGGATAAATTATTTAACCTAGAGGGAGAAAATGGAGAGAAAATGACAAACAAGGTTAAATGAATAAATCATAAAACCCTAGAAGATAAATTAGGAATGCAAGGACGATAATTAGGTCTTGATATAAAATTGATTTGATCATGATTTTGAATTGATAAATGATTTGATTGATAAATGTGCCAATTTACGAGGAATAATGACAAATTGATCCAAATTAACACAATTGAGAAGGACGATGATCGATGACAAATTGATCGCAAAATGACAAGATTGAGAATGACAACGCAAAATGACAACATTGAAAATGATAACGATCAATGACAAATCGATCACAAAATGACAAGATTGATAAGAGGACAAAACCCTAATTAGGATTGATGATGTCCAAAATGATGACAAATTAGCACGCACATTGATGCGACAGGATAAGATTGACGAAAATCATGACTGAAGATTGTTGTTGACAAGACCAATTTTGAAAGCAAGACAACTGAAGAAATGCAGAAGAAAGACTCGATGCTCGCAAATGGTAAAGACCAAGTGCGTGACATAGGAGAAATGTTAATGTGACGCAAAAACCCTAAAATAAGGCAATGCGCAAATGTTAAAGTATGATTCTGCAAGCATTGACCATTTTTAGGTGTCTACACATCCAATTATGATATATGTGAAGGTGGGAAATTGAAGGAAAATGCAACGATACTTGCTCACCACCTTCTAGGCATCATTTTCCCTCCTGAAATGATGTAAACTCTTTGAGAGAGTTAACTGAGAGAAGTACTTGTAAATAGGAATTTGAGTCTTGTTACCTGTTGTTGATAGACCTGAAAAATGCCTCATTGAGGTAGCTGCATAGACAAGATAAGAAGTCATATAAAATTTCAAGGTGGTAGGCACCTTGGTCAGCTATTCACATAGGGCATTTATAATTTGTTTTCCCCAGATTGTCTTCTTCTTATTCTTCTTGATGATATGAATGTACTAATACATCCATTTATGATATCTATTTGAAGTTGGAAGACCCTTTACTTTGTTGAGAAGAGTAATGAGATCATTGACTTCTTCAATGAAGTCATTGCGGGAAAGATTTTCTGGCCATCTAGAAATTGTAGGCCTAGGTGTTTTTAGCCAATTCTCATTCATATTCTTCTTGGATTTATCTGAATTTTTATCAAAATATGCCACCACTGATTGCATATCAATGTTTGTATATTAATAAATAAGAGAACATTTGAAAATTATATTAAATAAATCCTCATCAATTTTGATAAGTATCTTCCCATCTATATCCTTCCCTGATCTAGTGGTAGAATCATATCTATTGGCAAGAGCCAATGCAAACTTTGGATTCTGAGCCGACATGGGGAAAGAAGCCACTAGATGAATTTTACTATTTATGGTGGGCTCCATCCTATAGGACACTGGTGGTGATTTCAACCTCTTCAGGAATTCATCAAGATCCACATGACTGACCTCGGTGTCCCTAATATTGTTAATGTTTGATGTCACCGAAGAAGAAGGAAACACTGGATGTATTTCTTGCTTTTTGAACTTCATTGATTTATTACTCAATGAGGGTCCTAACATTTACAATGGATGCACTGCATCATGAAAATATCATCATTTGAAATGATTATCCTTCATAAAAATCTTCATTTAGTAGGAAAATTTCATCCATTGATCAAAAATTGATGATTATCAATTTGTAAGTGTCTACTTTGGATGCAAATCGGACTTATAAGTTTGATTTGCACTTAAACATAAGTGAAAAACAAGACAAATTCATATCAGACTTATAGCTCCGATTTGCATTTTATAAAAAGCAATATCAAAATATAATGTATATTGGAGTTAAAACTCTGAAATAGATTATAGAAAAACTCACATAATAGTGCAAATCAAAGTTGTACACTAGAACACTGAATAAGAAAAGTGTATATTGGATTTATAACTCTAATTTACACTTTGAAAAAGGAAATGCCAAAGATATGTTGGGTGAGGATATAACCCTGACTGACACTATCAAGAGAAGGTAACACGGTGTCGAGGGGGATATATCCCCGATCGATACCGTGAAAAGAATTGAAATAATATTGGGAGAGGTTCTAAACCCACCCAACACTTTGAAAAACAGAAGCCCAGTAGCCTCATGATGGTCAGTTTTTAACCCTGACCACTGCCCTTATTGCAATAAAGGTAGAAACCAAAGGGGGATTGGGGATATGGCCCCGATCACCACCACAGTCATAGACTATGGTGAGGGTTGAGGTAATATCCCTAACCAATAATAGACACCAAGGACAAAAATGAAAGGTAATGGTGGTGGGGGTGTATGGCCGTCATAACCATGAAGCATGTCATGGTGTGTGACAGGCATACAGTCTAGTCACCACTATGATACATAACTTAAAATATATAAATCAGATTTGTAATATGATATATATTAAGGAAACCCTTGATATGTGTCGGGTATGCAAACCAATTTCAATCAATTAAAAAAATATGGCACGACAATAATGCAAATCAAAACCTTAGATAATACGTACCACAATAAGCCAAAATCAACCTTGCTAAAATTGGGCTCCTCCAACTGATAAGTTCCAAAAATCTCTCAAACAAAACAACAATAAGGAAAAACAAGGCAACTATGGAGGAATAAAAAGGGGAAAAGAAACCTGATAAAAAACAAACTCAAAAATCATAAATGCAAATCGTGCATATTAATGATGTAAATCAAACCTATAGGTCCAATTTGCATTCAAATAGCCAAAAAGGTGCAAATCAGACCTATGGGTCCAATTTACACTCAAATTTATTACTAAGTGTATAATCAGAATTAAAACACAATTTTGGATTGATCAGGGGACGAACGAGGGCTCAGCACTCTGCAATAACTCCATTACACTAAGCTTGGTCAACCTCGCATGTGAGGCTTGCCTCATGCAGGCTATGAGGTAGTCAGCCCTTGTGGTTGGTGTGAATTTAATGCACCCCCTTCCCATTATAGTATGGACTCACACTCTCTTGGTCATGTCCCTCTGCCCATGGATAATTTCAATGGAGATAGCCAAAAAACCTCCAAACAAGCTGCCACCAACACCTTGGCGATTCTAGAAGGCATGAGGTTTGTGTGTAAGGAGAACAATGTTGTAGATGGAGCCGACAAAGGATGAGGAGGTAAGATTCCTAACACCACTTCCCTTGTTGTCTCTCATAATGTTTAGATGGCTAATTTTATTTCGTTTAGAGAAAAATAGGCTTAGGAGTACGGTCATCTTCTTAGCGGCCATGGATATGAGTAGGTTGCCTTCTAGGAACTATTTAAACAATTGGTTGAAAAATGTATGGAAGAAGAAGTTAGGGTCTACCTTTTCCTTTTGTAGAATGGTTCAAAAAGGATTGTTTATTATTTTTTAAATAACTCTGACAGTTAGAAAGAAGTTGTTAGGAGGCAATTTTGGAACACAGGCTTCGACAGCTTTCGAGCAGTGTCTTGGGACCCAACTAGCCATGTGGAGGAAATCCTTGTGCGATCTTTCCCTAAATGGATTACCATTAAAAATTTCCCTCCATTTCTTTGGAGCATTTTTTCAAAATTGGTTGAACCTCTTGGTAATGTGTTGCAAATGGATGCCACAACATCGATCCTCCCTCATATGAATGCAAGAATGTTGATTGCCTTATAGCCTAGCAAAGAATTGTCGAATGACATTAAAATTGAGCTTCAAGATGAAATTTTAACATGTCCTATTGATTACATGGGAGGAATGAACTCATGTTTTATCTGTAAGAGAGAAGGCTACTTGAGAAGAAATTGACCTATTTCTAAAAAGAAACCCCCAAAAATTGTTAATCTGAATGATCAATCTAACCCTAACCCATCAATCCCCACTGATTCTGATCCCATTTTGATCCCAACCTCTCCTACTGGTGAATCCTACCTAGACCCTTCCAAGGATTCGAATGATTCCTCCCCTGCTCCCCCATTGATGGAAAAACTTGAGGCTCTGTGTTGAAATTAGTAAACTGATCAAATCTTTGCTATCTCTTCACCCCCTATGAACTCTACCCTAAACCAAAGAGAGTTTTCTCCATCATGCCCGCCTCCTTCCACTCCTAGGAAGTTGAATGCTCAGGAGATTATATTGGAAAAGTTCAAAAAGATTAATGAAATTAGAGACAGGATGCAAAGCATCCTAGAAACGGGAAGAAACTCCAAAAGAAAGATCTCATAAGTTGTTGAATTCATCCCCCCTCCCAAGAGGGTCACTACTGGTGTTGGTGGTGGGCCCTTGAAGCCTTCCACTCTCATATCCAGAGAGGAAGTATCCATCTTTGATAACAATTCATATGAGGCTCATAGTGATAAAGTAGATACTTTATCCCCTAAGGAGGTATTCTTTAACTCCCTACATGAGAGACAACTTCCAAATGATGTCTCTCCTAACCCTCCCTTCAAGACGTATACCAATTGTATGGGTGGTAAGGATGGGAGCTCCAATAGAACCACCACCACAACTGGTGGTGAACAAATTATAGATTTTGAGGCAGAAGATGGATTCTACACTCCAAATGAGGAAGAGAAAAGAATCCCATGGGCATTGGTGCCCTATGGGACATAGTCATGGGAAGAGTTAATTGAGGAGGCTATGAAATAGTATGGGGAGAATGTTGCTAAATCTAAGAAATACACTGGTAAACATAAAAAGTAGAAAACTAGTAATCCCCCTCTTCTTACTGCAAAGCATGAGCCTGGGGTTAAGAAAAGAAGAGGTAGAGCAATTAGATCTGCCAATAAGGATAAGATAGGGAATAAGTCAAGTGGCAATATCCCCAAATGTTTTGAAAGTGAGCTCTAATGGAAATGTAGAAGTCAATCAGATAATGGAAGTAAACATATATTCTTGGAATGTTCAAGGTTTGGATACCCTAGATATAAAGCATGTTGTTAAAATATTTCTGAGACTATATAAGAATATTGATATTCTTTTGTTGCAATAAATTAAAGCAGTTGACTTTTGGCTTGATATTAATATGAAATTCATTTGGAAGGAAGCCTCCTACTATACTACCAATCATTTGAAAGGAAAAGGAGGTGTTGATATTCTTCTTAGTATAAAATGGGTTGATTATGTCATTAAATGGGGGCACTCACCATGTAATAGAGTGGTGTGGGTGGTGTTAAAAGTTAAAGAGTCAACTTTTGGTATTTTCTCATTGTATGCTCCTAATGAATACAAACAAAGAATAGACCTGTGGAAGTGGATGTTTGATATGGATAATATCCCATGGATAGTGAGAGGGGACTTTAATATGGTAGAAAACTTTGGGGATAAAATAGGGGGTTTCAAATTTGAATGGAAAGGGGGAGAACAATTCTTTTGGAATAAAATGATGAACAAGCTTAGATTGCTAGACCCCCTAGCTGGTTGTAAGAAATATTACCAAGGCATTTGGTTTACCTAGTGAAAATTTTAGAAGGGTAACAAAAGAATATACTCCAGACTTGACAGAGTCTATTTTAACAAATAGTTTTTTTTGTATAGGCAAGAAGGATGAGGGGATTCAATACAAAGTTTCTCCCTATACAATATCTGATCATCATCCAATTCAGGCTATTATATGCTAAAGGGATATGAAATGTATCAATAGGAATAACAGTATGGGGTTTGCACTAAACACCAGCCTATTAGATAGGAAAGAAGTTTTGTATGCAATTTTAATCATTAGACACTTCAATAACACAACTCTAAGAGAGGGTGGGGCTATAAAGGTGTAATGGTGGGAAAATGGTGAATAATAGATCAAGAGGAAAACTACCCTTTCCCTCAATATTGATTATCCTTCAAGAACTTTTCACCATTACATTAGGAAGAGGAGAGGATAATTCACTAGATTCAATCTCTCCACACAAAGATGATAGATTGAATTCTGAATGAATTAGGAATGCTAAGTTGATCCCCTCTTCCTTGTTTGAAATGGAAAGGAATTGATTGAATTATGTAGTGAAAAAGTGACAAAGAATCGATTATAACTTGAGATCAGAATATGGGATGACGTTGTGCACCTAGATCTGGAAATAAAAATGTCGAGATGAAGTCACCCAACAAATTTGAGGAAAAGTTGCCTAGACCATGGCAGGAATGTACACGGTTTGAAAAATCTGCGAAATGAAAAGGGTTTCTTTACCTCTGCAAATGAAGCCTAAATCTAAAAGTACAGTTGTGCACCTGCAACCTACACATAGAAAAGAGAGGAAAATGGGTTAGGATTGGGGGTTTTCCATTAGGTCAAACCCCAGTTTTGGAATTAACCAATTAATGAAAGAAAGTACTTGCAAGTAGATGTAAATGAAAGACTGGATTGTAAATCACCTCAAGGGATCTTGTAGTAGCAATGCTTATAGAAATTCTTGTGTGGAACTGAATGTTGAAATCAATCTCCTCTTCAATGGTTGAATCCTTGACTTGAATGCAACACCTATCCTTCAAGGGAGACTTGAGAATGCTCAATGCTGGAAAAGAATGCTTGAATGCTTGATCACTTGTGCACACTCCAATCTTATCCAACTCCAACTTATGCAAATGAGAGGATGAATTCCCCTTAAATACATGATAGTGGATTTGAATTTCATCATGGGCTGACATCGAGGGAGTTTCCCGCCTAAGGCACAGCCAACAATGTAACCCTAGGAAGGGTCCTGCCCCAAAATAGGGAAGGGACAGGGGCACCACGCTCCTTTCATGAGAGGAAAAGGGTGCCATGCCCCTGTCCTACCCCTTTCTTCAGGGAAGAGTGCAGATGGGGTGATGTAGAGGCCAAGGAAGAAGCTATTTTCTCAAGTTGAGCAATCTTCAATCTCCAACCAAGCTAGAGGATTTAAAATCACATGCGTGAGGACCCTAATCCAGTCAAAAATTGCTAGGGTCACAATTTTACAACAGTACATGTAGCCCCCACTTTAGTGGGAGTATAAGCATATGCCAATACTACAGGTAAAGTATAAGGAAACAAGATTGAAAGACTTCTACCACATCAAGGAGGCAAGATGCGCCAAGCCCCCAGTGGACTTAGGATCTTATGACTTGGATTGAAAAATTAGAAGGGAAGATCGAGAAGGGGATAACCATGACTGCAAGTAGCAAAGTTCCCTTCACTACGAGCCATGAAAGTAAGGATACCAAAGATTAAAAAGCAAAACAAGGTTTACTAAGTAATTCTAAGTATCACAAAAAGGGAAAATATGAGCGGAGTGTATGCCCCCATGTTAAAGAGATTGTGCACGCCTTATCTAGAGTGATTGATTTAAGGTAGGATACATCCAAGAGAGAGAGAAGGAAGGAGCATGTTATCACAAGGATTTAGCCCCCAAATCGAGGTATAAACCCAAGGATAATGAACACAAAACATGAGGTAGTGTCGCTTTCCTCGAGGTTAGTATGTTGTATGATAACTCATGTATATCATGTATGTATATGCATATAATAATCTTCATTCCCCAAAAAAGGACACTACTTTAGAAGAAAGGGAAGAGAGGATGTCTTTTGAGTCAACATGAAGGAAACCAAGAAAATATCTCAATGCTTTGCATTGTCCCCAAGTAGACATTAAGGGAACAATAGAAGAACATGGATACACATAGAAGAATGGTCACAAAGAGAAAGAAAGGAGAGAGAGAGAGAGAGAGGATCTATAGTGCTAGTATCGCTAATCTAGCATGACATCCACCTCCTGATCTTGCTGATCACTATTTTGGGAAGGCGAGTAACATGCCAGAGGAGTGACATCGAGCACAACAAATGGAGCTATCACAAGATCCAAACAAGGACTATGCTCATGTTTTAAGTCATTTTGTTTGATTTGAGGAGCTAGGATTAGGGTTTGTGAAAACTCATCCGATAAATTCTTGTCCACATCAACATACTCATACTCACTATCAAAAGCATTAGGAGTTGTATTTCCATTATGAATAACATTTTCACCCATTTCTTCATCGAAGTTTAGAGAAAGAGGAGCAAGAATATGAATAGGAGTAAAACCATCGCATGTTTTATGCAACTTATGGTTTGGAGATGTATGTTGAACATATTTCTTAGGAGAAAAGGGAATCATGTTAACTGTTGGAGTCTGAGGAGATTGAGTATTTTGAGGGATAGATTCACAAGCTCAAACATGATGTCTTCATCAGCGTTCTCTCACACAATGATTCTATTGAGTCTTAGTGGAAGGCTAAGAAGGAGGAGGAACATTTGAACAAGTAGGAATGCTTCTCTCCTTGATAGTTGAAGGTTTAGGTTGAGGTCTTTTTGGTTGAACAATAGGAGAAGCAGGCCTCTTCTCTCGATAAGAGAAAGGAGGTGGAACTACGCCATAGAAAGGAGGAATATTAGGTGTGGGAAGGAGACCAGGTCCATCATGAGGAGAAGGTATAGGTCTAACCTTAGGAATAATACTATTTTTCTCCTTAAGAGAAGGTAAATTCACATCCATAGGAGTAGGTGGACAATTTTCCTTAGGAGGGATATTAGTTCTATCCGAGAGAGGAAGAACCTCATCTTGAAGAATAATAGGAATGTCAAGTGTTGGTGACCTGGGTTGACTTAACGATAAGATCATACCGTTCTTCCATTTTTTATAAGATTGAAAAAGAGCATCACTCCTTGATGGAAGGGATTGGAATTGTTTAGGCCAAAAGAGATCAATAGGAACACCAAGGCTTCTTTTGGATGGATGAAATAAGCTATGGTTCATGGTTATGATTTCTCCATTGTGAGGAAATTTAAGACATGGAATTGCTCAGAAGATGGTATGATAACAAAGTCAACATCTATGGATTTAGTATGAACCTCAATAGGAAGGGTGATAGAGGCAATGGTAGGACAAGAGAAGCCATCAAATAACTTCACAAACACATTAGAAATATCATATAGTGGTTTATGCAATCATAAAGTGAAAAGATACTCTTCAATTATGACATTAACCATGCAAGAGGGATCAATCAAGGCACCATGGAAAGGGATATCCTTAACCTTTTCAACTATGTATAAAGGGCCATCGAGTGCTCTAATGGTCTCACTAGGGTCAAGGATCCTTAGGCAAATCTTGTGTTTCTACCATATTAACCAAGTTTGGAGCCATAGAGGTGAATTCTTCCAAAGACAAAATTAGGCACAATCTCAATAATGTTAGAGGTATGAGATGGCAAGGGATTAGTGAAAATATTAAGATTTTTATTAGGAGGAGCTACTGATTTATTCCCTTTTATCATTCACACATGCCACAAATATAGTATGATTATCAATCAAGTCTTGAATCTTATTTTTCAATGCAAAATATTTCTCAGTATCATGACCAAGTTGACCATGAAATTGACAAAAGGAATTGTTATCAAAATAAGGAGATGCAAGTTTGGAAGGATCAATTTGTTTTATATAAGGAGGAAGTTTGATAAAATTTATGTGCAACAACTAAGACACAATACTATGTAAAGATTCATTCAAAGGAGTAAATTGTTTTTCTCTTTGGAAAAATTTAGAAATAGAAGGCACACGTGTTGTAGCATTCACATGGTTGTTGTTGATTAGATCATTGAATTTGATGAAGCTTTTTGTTGCTTTGAACTTCGCAAATAGTTTTTGAAAACTCTCCCCCTTATCACTCGAGCCATAGGAGTGGATTGCTCCATTTGACCTACAACCAATTGATAATTATGGAGTGTTACGCACAACTACAGAAAGGAAGTAAACTCAGACAAAAGAAGCTTTTCCCTAATATCTTTTTGAAAATCAAAATAAAAAATTCTTTGAATATCATTATCAGGCACATGAAAATAAATTTGAGCACACAAATGCTTATATCTACCAATGAAATCAGTCACTTTTTCTTTAACACCTTGTTTACAATGCATTAAATCAGTCACACTGATTTTAGGACCAATTTTGTTTTGAAATTGTTGGATTAAATCATGATCTAGTAGTTGAAAAGAAGTGATGGAATAAAAAGGCAAAGAGAAATACCATTTTAAAGCCTTATCTCTTAGTGTTCTTGTAAAAAAATTTGCAAGCAATCTTTGATCATAAGCAAAATCAGTACACAAGGTTTGAAATGTTTTGACATGTGTAAGAGGATCAGCTTTTCCATTATAAAGTTCCAATTGAGGGATCTCAACATTTTTAGGTGCACGGCTTTAACAATATCAAGAGAAAGTGGGCTTGCAACATCAAAGGTGGGCATGCTAAACTTGGATTGAGTCATAGAAGTAATTTGTTGTTGTAAGGAAGACACTATTTGAGAAAGATTGTTAATTGTCACTTTTTTAGAAGAATTGATGTTAGACATAAGTGATTGAGAAGGTGGTGTGATTTTATTAAAAGAAGGCATGGACTAAGAATAAGGTGGTGGGACATTATGATAAGTAGGCATGGGTGATGACTGGGTAGGAAAAGTAACACTTAAAGGAGGAATAAAGTTGTTGAAGGAATTGACCCCTTGTGTCACATGGATTGGTTGAGGAATAATAGGAATACTCATGGAAGACATAGGTAGCGATGGAGGATTAAATGAAGAAGAGGGATTTCCACCATGACCTATGGTTGTAAGAATGATATTTTGAGTTAAAGTAGCCATGATATTGGAGGTGAAGGTAGGAATGCTAGTCATAGGAGTAGTCAAAGGAATAGAAGAATTGACTTGTGTTGCAGGTTGTGAGTAACCTAGAGTTTCGGCACAACTCTTGATAGGCATGACATTAGAATCAACAATATGTGCAATGTCACACAATATATCAATTCCATTCTTATCAATTTGATGCATGTGTTTAAGACCTTCAATTAATGGAAGAGCTTCACTATTAGGGTATTCTTGGGACATCCATTATTGAAAGCTATAAAAGTGATTATCCATTGTAGAAAGTTGATCTAAAGAAACCCTAGTTAAATATGAGAACAATCATAAATCTAGAAATTAAATTGAAATCCAATTTTTTTTGCAAGTTCAAGATGATTTTTAAAATTAGGGTTTTAATAAGTAACCTCTTAATTTTGTAAATTTTATTTTCAAATTGAACAAGACAAGGAGGAAATTGAATTCGACAATCAAAACAATTTTTAGATCTAAGATAACTACAAGCAATTTTTACAAATCACAAGTTCAATTTTAATTTTTAAAACTAGGGTTTTTAATTAATTAACCACTAAGTTTGTAGAAAGTTGAAACTTGTAAATGAAAAATATGCAATGTTGTTCAAAGCAAAGCATGCAAGATGTCGGGTTCACCAAAATATAATGGTGGGAAAATGGTGAATGATAGATCAAGAGGAAAACCACCCTTTCCCTCAAAGAGAGATGAGAGTTTCATTGTTGATTATTGTTGGTGTAATTATTTATTCTTATAGGATATAATTACACTTTACTTAAGTTAACTTAGGATAATAGATATTATCGTAGTTTGGATATGAGACACTTAGGGAAGTGTGCACATAGGGATTATGCTTGTAGGAGAAATTCTACCTTTTGTGATATTATCTTGCTATTACCCTCCACATTCGATGGCTCATCCACCTCTTGTGGAATATTATATTATTTCTCCTACGTACCCCTACTTTTTCTTACCTACCCTTGTTTCTCATTGAGCCACATGTCATGATTGTGTGCTCACATATCCATTTGGCCTTGCCTATGTATCCAAGCCTATATTCATTGTATTGGTTAATCCAGTTGATCATTTGTATATTGATGAGAATACAATTTGTTCTTGTCATACTATTGTCTCTCTTTTGTGCTTCTCATTATGCCCTTGATCTTGGCAAAATCTCACATGGTATCAGAGCCATTGGGGCTTCATTGATTGGTTTTGGGAGACATCTTGGAAGGCTTATAATTTCATATCTGAGGTACTACACATTTTGGAGGCATATTAGAGCATTTTTGACCTCACCATTGAATCTAGGAGGTCGTTTCCATAAAAATTGAGTATAAACTTGACCTATTTTTGTGAAAGTCAAATTTTGGGTGTTGGAGGAATTTTTAACCCAATTCAGGTAGTACGGTATGGATTTTCAAAAAATATTTTTTTATTCTGTGAAAAAAATTTCTGATTTATTTAAAATATATATATATATATAGAAATTTGCATATTGTTTTAAAAAAAAAAGATTTGTTTTGGGTTTCGGGGGGGGGGGTAATTCACCCCACCCCCGACCCGCTCTATACGCTGCAGATTTAATTCTCTGCAAGTTTTTGGAGGCCCATAGCCCTGTAGGCCTACAAATTTTGCATGCTACCCTACCACCGACCTGCCCCTCTGACTCTACAGACCATCACCAAGCTTCGCCATCAGCACTGTCTTCTGGCACTGGCCCAGCAGCACTTCTATCAGCTCCAACTTAGGTGACCAGCCTACCGACACCGCCACTGGCCGCCTCCTGACCATTGGCCCTGACAGCCCATCGGCTCTAGCACCCCACCTCCCACCGACTAGGCACCAGGTTCCACCTCTGGCTGTCAGCCAAGTCACTGACTCTAACAACCCATCAATCGCTCACCTCCAACACCGGCCTTTGGCCAGTCATCACCTCCAGCTATGACACATCACCTCCCCCCAACGAACCCATGTCTACCATGTGGCAAGAGGCCATTGGCCCATGGGAAAACACTCACATGTCAGCAACACAGTCATCTGCCCAGCTAGTAGATCGTACTGTGTCACGTCAGCGCCACATTAGTTATCCGTACAGCCAGGGAGAAGGGTGCGATGACCATTTTGATAGTCATACGATCGTCATATTTAATAGAGTGAACTGCTAACATCAGCCTGCATTAGCACCTTTTTGAAAATTTTAGACCCCTCTTTGTTGAGCAGTTTGGATTTTTGGGTCAACTTTGGAGGCTCATAACTTGCTCAATTTTTCTCCTCTTTGGGTGCAATTTTTTTTTATTTGGGCTAATTTTTTATTCTCTCCGTAGTGGTGTGGTTATTTTCTAATTTTCGTGCACAAGTATTTCACAATTTTCAGATTATCTCAGTTGTACCTGTCTAATCCTCAATTTGGCAACTTCAAAGGCTTTGTTTGGGCTCATACGACCTCATTTTTAGGTGCTATTTATTTTTAAGTGCATATGTTTTTGTCTACTTTCATAATCTATGATTAGTTTTTTGGATATTTTGAGTGGATCTTGTACTTTCAGATATTGGTCTTTTTTGGCCTACTTGGTACTTGTATTTTTCTTGGATCTTAGTTTAGATCTCTTGCATTTTCAATTTGAGTCTCATTTGGCCTCTTTGAGGCATTTGTAAAGTTAAAATTAGAAGTCCACTTTGCCATTTTTTGCAAGTGGCCCATTGTACACGCACTGATATAAAGTGTCAAATCATCATTTTTTATTTTTATTTTTTGGGGGGGGTTTCTTTGATTGAGTGAATTTGGGGGGTGTCTTGTGTGATTGTGCATCTCTTTCCTTGTACTCTTTCATTTGCTTTTCTATGAGTCCTCATAATTTCCACCTTTAACTCCACATAACTATGCATCTTGGAAGACCGACACTGGTAGTGGCACCAAGCAATTAATATCAGAGCAATGGCAAGCAGGGAGGAGAAGGGGAGCGGTCAGGCCCAAAATTCAATTTTTTGGGGCAGGAATACTGGTTCAACAACTGGACATAATACAGATGGAGATTCAAGGAGTCCTATAGAAGGGGAGAGTTCAGATGGTAAGGAACCCGATGTTCTTTTGGACTCAGGGCACCCAAGTTGGGAGCCCAAATCACGTGAGGAGAAGATAGCAGGAGGTAAGGGGAATGATCAAGTTCAAAATTTAAACTTGGGAGGCGGTAAACCTGAAGCAGTTTTAGGACAGCATGTGGCAAGCGATTCAGAGGACACATTGCAAGAAAAAGAATCTAATGAGAAGGATCTTGAGAACCTACCAAATTCAGGGGATCTAAGGGGGGACCCAGATCAATTGGACACATTGGTAAATGGTCCTCTTTGTTTGGGGTTAAACCTAAAGGTAAGTTGTCCCTACCCCCTATCAAAAAAACCTCGAATGTGTCTCAAGGTAAGTTCGCCATTTCTATTCTTGACCAAATTATAGATCATAATATTGCTAGAATGGAAAATACCTTGATAGGCAAGTTTTATGGTACGAGACCGAACACTGAAGTTGTATGTGGGTTTGTTAAGAGGAAATGGAACTTGAAAGGTCAGGTGGATGTGGTTGTGATGAACAAAGGATGCTTGTCCTTTTCTTTCTCTTGCGAGGAGGACCGGAGGAAAATCCTTTGCAATGGTACTTGGGCGATAGGTAAATATTTAATGTATATACGGAAATGGTACCCTAGTGCGAGAAGAGAAAAAAAATTTATGGTCCAAGTTCCAGTTTGGATAAAGTTACCTGGACTCCCAATGGAATATTGGGAGGAAGATGTGTTTGCAGGAATAGCCAATGCCTTTGGGGAGCTTATCACCATTGATCCAGTTATAGCATCTAGAAGAAGACTTATTTATGTTAGAATCTGCATAGGAATGGGGCCCGAAATGGATATGCCAGAAGAAATAGAGATAGAATCAAAGCTTGGGAAATGGAAGCAGAATATTGCTTACGAAACAATCCCTTTTTCTTGCTTTCACTGTAAGAAAGTCGGACACTGGGCTAAAAAATTCCCAAGTAATGTGGTCAAATCTCAACCCCAATCTAAAGTATGGAAAAAGGTTGACAGTTCTTTGAAAGCTTTGCATTCTAATGGTTTGGATCAGGAAAAACAATCTCAAGTTGGAAGGACAGAGGAAGTGTTAGTCAGAGAGTTGGGAAATGAAATGAAGAAAGGAGATAATGAAAATGTCACCCATCAGGAAAAGGAGCAGAATGGAAAGGAGTCAAATGATGGAGAAAGAGAATCACAAGTTAGTAGCCAAAAAGAGGAAAAGGAAAAGGATAAGATAGACCAAAAATCAGACAATAGTGAGAAGAGA
This sequence comes from Cryptomeria japonica, assembly GCF_030272615.1. Lineage (NCBI taxonomy): Eukaryota > Viridiplantae > Streptophyta > Pinopsida > Cupressales > Cupressaceae > Cryptomeria > Cryptomeria japonica. The sequence goes on along the minus strand of NC_081407.1, from coordinate 640,353,787 downwards.
AATAACGGTCATGAGAAAAAGGGAGCTAATCAATCCAAAGACAATAAAGAGGAAGGAGACAATTTTAATTTAGTTTCAAATTCATTTGAGTAAGATAAGGAAGCAGACTAGATCCAAGATGCACAACCTGATAACATCCTGGATCAAGGGCTATTAGAGATTTCATTAGACTCTTCAGCTAAGGTAAAGTTGATCTTTCCAGAGGAAAATGAGCCAAAATGAGGAGATGAGGAAGATATCAAAAAGGCATTGGGAAAGAGTGAATCAAAGTAGGAAGAAGAAGAAGAAGAAGTAATGGAGGATAAAATGAACATTAAGAAAATAAATAAATAAAATAACAACAACAACAACAATAGCACATCAACCAGAAATACCAGAAGCAAACTTGGGGATGTGGGAGCTCAGCATACTTCTCCAGGAAGATATTCAAATGCAAAGAAGAGGACTATGGAAACAAGCAAAAACATAGTAGATGGGACTCAAAGAACCATCTTTGAGTTAGGTATTTCTAAAAAACCATGAAGATCATCTCTTGGATTATGAGAAGATTGAACAATCCTCACAAACATGATTTAATAAAAAGTATGATTAGAGACAAAAATCCGGATATTTTTTTTATTCAAGAAACTAAAATGTCAAAAGATAAGGTAGAGGGATTGAAAATGTTTAGTAATGGAGGAGTTAGCGGTGGTAGTTTAGATGGTGCCTCAGGAGGTATTGTTACTTTCTGGAATAAAAATATTGTAGAGGGAGAAGTATTGATTCAAGACAACAACCTAGCTTGTATCAGATTTAAGCATTTGGAAGATGGAACATCATGGGTCTTAACTAATGTGTATGCTCCTAACACAAAGACTGGTAGAAGTGATTTTTGGAAAAAATTAACCTTGTTAAGAAGTAGGTTTGTTGAAGATGGTTGGATGATTATGCGGGATTTCAATACCCCTTTGAAGGAAAGCGAGAAAAAAGGAGGGAGTCAAACCAATCTGGACAACAGATTGGATTTAATGGACTTTATCAATAATAATGCACTCCATGACTTGGATTTGCAATGAGTTAAATATACCTAGACTAATAGAAGGATCATGAGGAGTTAATTCAAGTCAGACTTGATAGAGCTCTTATATCTATGGATTGGATTAATCTTTATTTTTGCTCTTTATCTGCTCACATAAGGGCAGGATCAGATCACTATCCTATATCCTTCATGGCTGATGCCAAGAATAGAAGAAGACACTTCGCTTATAGATTTGAGAGAATGTGGACTAAACACCAGGGTATGGAAAGAAAAATCAAGGAATGGTGGCAGGTCATAATTGAACGTAACGCTATGTATAAAGTGGTTAAAAAGTTGAAGTTTGTGAAAGAAAATGTAAAAAGGTGGAATAAGGAATTCTTTGGGAATATCTTTTCTTCGAAAGCAACTATTCTCTATGAGCTTAAAGAAATTCAAGATGAGATTAATAATAATGGATATACTAATACTTCTAGAGAAGTTGAAGATGAAATTCTTATGAGATATCATGATATTATTGCAAAAGAAGAAACTTTCAGGAAATAAAGGTCTAGAAATCTATGGTTGAAGGAAGGGGATAGAAACACTAAATACTTTCATATGTCTACTTTAAAACATAAGGCCATCAATAGGATATCATAGATTAAATTTAATGGTATAAGTGTTGAAGAGGAAGAATCTATGAGAAAGGTAGCCATGGAGTTCTTCTCTAACCTCCTTGCTAAGGACTAGAATTTGGATTTGTAGTCTCAAAAGAACCTAATGGAGTGTATTCCATCTATTCTGGAGGCTGATCAGAACTCTTACCTGATTGCTACCCCTTCCAATAATGATATTCTAAAATCTATCAACTTCTTTGAAGGTAATAAGGCACCAGGTTCGAATGGTTTTCCCATGTTCTTTTTTCAAATCTATTGGTATATTGTTGGAGATGATGTTTCCAGAGCTGTGAAAGAGTTCGTTGGTGCTAAAAGAATTTTGAAAGAGATAAATTTCACTTTTATTGCTCTAATCCCCAAAAAGATGGGAGCTAATTGCATGGATCTTTTCAGACCCATAAGCCTGTGCAATTCTCTATACAACATAATATCTAAGTTTCTGACCTCTAGAATCCTAAAGTTGCTTCCTTCTATCATTTCTCCTTTGCAAAGTGGGTTTGTCCCTGGAAGAAAAATCTTGGATTCGATAATTTTGGTCCATGAAAACATTCATTCTTTATCTAGTGCTAAAAAAGAAGGCTTTCTTCTGAAGTTTGATTTATCCAAAGCCTATGATAGAGTGCATTGGGATTTAATGATGAAAGTTCTTTCGGCTTTTGGTTTTTGCTCTAGAAGTATTAGTTTTGTTAGGCAATTAGTCTCTTCAGCTTATTTTTCTATCTTAATTAATGGGTCCCCTTCTCCTTTTTTCAAGTCCTCAAGGGGACTTACAGGGAGATCCTCTATCTCCGGTCATTTTTATTATCATGGCAGAATGCATGGGGAGATACATTGGAAAGTTGGTTGAGAAGGGGGAGTTTTGTGGATTGAAACCATCTTCAGCGGATCAAGTTTGCTCCCATCAGCAGTTTGTGGATGACTCTATAATTATGGGGAAGGCTTCAGTGCAGGATTCTAGGAGTTTAAAGAAAGCATTGGACAGTTATGGGCCAACTACTGGGAAACTTATTAATTGGTCTAAAAGCTTTATTTATTTCATCAATACTCCAGAGAGAAGAAAGATAAAAATAAGCAATATTTTTGGGTGCCAACAAGGGAGTCTCCCTGCTTCCTATTTGGGGCTCCCCTTATGCCAAGATCCTCCTGAAACTTTCTGGGGAGCTCTAGTGGACAAATTCCACAAGAAGTTAGCTGGTTGGAAGGGCTCTCTCCTTAGCCAAGTTGGTAAGGTTCAGTTGTTGAAATCAACTCTTCAAAGTATTCCTCTTTATGCCATCAGTCTTTTCAGAATTCCTACCAAGTATGCGGAGGCTATTGAAAAGATCCAAAGAACTTTTTGTGGAATGGGTTTGAGGAGAAAAAGAGAATGAATCTGATTGCATGGGACAAGGTTTGTAAGCCTATAAGAAAGGGAGGTTTGGGTCTAAGAAGAATAAGAGACATGAATGAATTCCTCATGGCCAAGCAGATTTGGAGAGGGTATAATAACTAGGGAGAATGGAAAGTAATATGGGATAACAAGTACAAAAGGCATTATCCTACACTCTCAAGTTACCTCAATGCGAAAGATATCCCAATTGGATCTGATATCTAGAAAAATGTGTCTAAAATAAGAGATCTTATTGCCAAAGGTGTGAAATAGAAGATGGGGAAAGGGAACCTTATCAAATTCTACGAAGACTCCTGGTTACTTGACTCCCCTTTGAGTGGAAGTCCTGAGTGGAGTAGATTTTAGAACTAGTGCAAGGAAAAATATGGATCTAAGGTGGGTGACTACTGGCAAGAAGGACAGTGGAAGGATTTATCTCAAATTGATCCTTCCTTGGGAAGTTTGAACAAAAATATGAATTCCATGGTGGTGGTGGAAGATGAAGATCAATTAATTTGGAAACTCACAACAAATGGTAAATTCTCTATGGCCTCTCTTTATTATCAAGTAAAATGGAGATCCCTTGTTGGGCTAAGGCTTGGGTAAAAGGCCTAACCCCTAAAATTAATATTTTCTTCTGGACAGCCCTTCAAGATAAAATTCTAACTATTGATAACCTGAGAAAAAGAGGTATGTGCATGCCTAGTGTTTGTCTTCTTTGTATGCAGAATGAGGAGACCATCAATCACCTACTCTTCCATTTCTCCTTCTCTAATGTTGTTTAGGGAAGATGTCTGGATCACTTCAATATCAGTTGGAGTTTGCTGGAGTCAGTTCAAGAGGTTTTTAATTCTTGGCAGCATCCATCAAGGAATAAATCCACTATTTTGTTGTGGAAATTGGCTTTGCCCCTTATGTATTGGGTATATGGAAAGAGAGAAATGAAAGAGTATTCAGAGAGAAGGTGTCTAAGGATCAAATTATGTTTGATAAAATAAAAAGAAGTATATTGGAAAATATGAATATCATAGGTGGTATTGATAAGCCTAAAGATAACAATAATCAAATAATCTTCAAGAAGTGGAGATTAAAAGGTAGTGATCATGTTCAGACCAATCCTAGAGAGGGTGTGATATGGGAATGTCCTCCCAATGGTTGGATGAAAATCAACTTTGATGGAGCCTCAAAGGGTAATCTTGGTATTGCAGGATGTGGTGTGATCCTAAGGGACAAATGGGGAAAATGCAAAATTATTAAATGTATACCTATAGGAAATCAAACAAATCATGTTGTTGAGGCTATGGCAGCCTATCACGGGATGGTCTTAGCAAAGGAAGCTAAATGCACCAAAGTCTGGTGTGTAGGAGACTCATTGAATATAATCAACTATTTGAACAAGAAGTTCCGCCATCATGGATAATAAACAATGCTATAAAAGCAGCTAAGAAAATAAGTGAGACATTTGAAATGTGTGTTTTTACACACGTGTACAGGGAAGCAAACTCATGTGTTGACTAGGCTGCCAACCTGGCCTATCAAATGGAGGAAATCATAATTATTAATGGTGAGAGAGAACTTGCATGTGAAGTGAAATCCTTTCTCGATCTGGACCATATCCAGATGAGGCAATGTGGCTCCATCAACCATAATTTCTAAATGCCTCTTCCACTCATTATGAAGGAAGTTTACAACGGAGGTGATGTGCATTTATTTAAGTGTCTTTTCATAATTGCTTGGCACGGATTTAGGGCTATTTTTCAGGGCAACTACAAAAACCAAAGAAGAAGACTCAGAGCCGATAGAAGGAAATTCAAGGATTGCGAAGGTAAAATGGGAGGGAACAAAAAAAGGTCTGAACCCACCTCTTGCTTGGAATGGACAAAGAATAGGGAAGTTTGGGAAATTCTTCAGGAGGGGGGCCTGAGTGTGTTTATGGAGAGGCTTAGTGGGAAGGATCCTATGGTCACAAACACTTTATCCAAAATTGGAAGAATGGCAAAATTTTGGTGGGGACCCAGATGATGACTGTGGACGAGGAGATTATTGTTGAAGCCATGGGAATGATGACAAAGGGTATGAAATTTTATAGAGATCATAGCATCTCTAATAAGGAAATGGAGAAATTTCCTATCATGGAAGGTGAGAAGAAGAAAATGGTGAAGGTCGACAACTCCTATCACTCCCCAAAACATATATGCAGGCCATGGAGGTTCATCTTATTTTCTACAATTACCTATATAACTCTGGATGGTAGGTTTATGAGAGCTTATGGAAACCACTTTGTCTTGCTCAATCATTTTTGCCATGGGGAAAAGGTGAGTTTGCCATATTATCTTGCATGTTCCATAGACCATCCTATCAAACTGATACAAAAGATCCCAAGGGCGACCATGCTCTTCACCAAGGTCTTATGGCTCTTGTTTATAAAGTGCTTAAAGTTAAATGCATTGAAAAACCTATTAAAGGTAAAAATGCAAGAGATGAGGAAATAGAGAGTGAGGTTAGTGGTTTTAACTTTGACTCGGAGACTGAAGGTGATTCGGAGGAGCCAAGTAAAAAGGGGAGGAATAAGGCAAAGAGGAAAAGGATTGTGGTGGATTCTGATATTTCAGAGTCTGAGGCCGAGTCTTTCGAAGGTAGATTCATCAAAAATAAGAAAGGGAAAGGCACCAGCAAGCAAACCCAAGGGAAGAAGAACATCAGCAAGTGAGGGAACAAAGATATTAATCAAATTTTGATTAATTATGATGAAGAGGCAGAAGAGAATAAAAATGATGATGGGAAGGATAAGGAGGGGGAAGAGAGGCCGGTTGTGGGCAAAAATGAGGATTTGAACACACAAAGTCTATAGAAAGAGGATCAAGAGGACAAAAGGGATAAATCTAGGGATTGTGTTGGAGAAAATGAGAGCATTAAGGGTTTCTGTGACACCGTCAACACAATGGTGAAAGACATTGGCAGCCTGAAGAAAGATATGAATATTGTCAAAAGAGCTACGATAGGCAAGAAACCCTTGACTAAAAATGTTAAAGAGTTGGTAGTAGCAATTAATAATGTTGAAGCCATTGAAAGCATGGTGAGTAAAATTACTGCAACTGAAAATAAGGTTAAGGAGATGACAGAGAATAAGGAGGTAAAAGGGATGGAAATTGTTATGAAAAATATGGACAGCAGAATTGACAGAATGGAACTCATTGTAAAGAAGATAGCTGAACAGAACTTCCAGATTCTCAAAGCCTCGATGGATAACATGAACATTTTGATTAATACATTTGACAACATCAAAGAGAAAGAAGGCAACAAAGATCAGATGGACAAAAAAGGTCACGAGAAGAGGACTAGAGCTAATACTAGGAATAAGGACGACATCAAAGGTCATGAGATGGATGATTTAAAGACCTCTATAGACAACATGAAACAGATGGTGGTGCACGCTGAAGATATCATGAAAAATATCTAGTTGTCTTGGTTTGGGTCTCAATCTCAGTCTCTGTCTTTGTGTTGTCTTTTGCTATCTTTTTATGGTTCTTCATGTTATGTGTGTTGCGATCCCTTTTTGTTCGAATGGGATCAGTTTTTGTTTCAAAAGTGATTAGGCACGATCCTTTCTAGTTATTTGACTCTCTTGCTTTGTAAAAGGTTTGGGTTCCTTTCAAAAACCTATTTTTACTTAATCAAAACTATGCATCTTGGAAAATTAAAGCATGGAGCAAACTACTGGAAAAAGGACTCATGCATTACATAGATGGAACAATAGTAGCAGCACCAGATCATATGGTTGATCCTAATGCTCAGTTAGAATGGCTCACTAAAAATTGCATAGCTCTTGGAACTTTGTGTAAGTATGTATCAAATGACCTCATTTCTCACATTGAGAAGTGTTATACAATCAAAGAGGCTTGGGAAATCTTTAGAAATTGTATGGTCAAGTTGATGAAATTAGAGATTACAAGATTGCGATGAGCTCACCAACTTGGATCCCAAGAGTTTTGATACAATCCAAGATTATGTCACCAAATCAAATGAGCTAAGAGCAAAGCTTAAGGATTGTGGAATTGACAAAAAAGATGCTCAATTGATATTCAACTTGTTGGACAAGCTTTCACCTGAATATGAAGCATTTATTTCTAGCTTCCAAAATCATCGTTTGACAGTGGGGAGTTCCTACACTATGCCTTCATTTGATGCTTTCACAGAAATGTTGACGTTGGAACAATCTAAGTTGTTGAACATGGGGATTCTCAAGTCTTCAAAGTCCAAGGCTTTGGTGGCTAATCAAGGGAGTCAAGGGTTTCAAGGCAAATATTCCAACAAGAAGAAGAAGTAATCTAAGTCAAAGCCACAACAGGAAAAGGACAATCATCCTCTCCATCACAAGCCAATTTTTCATCCTCTTCCAAGAAGGGGACTCCACCTAAGAAGGATAAACCAACTTGTTCTTATCGCAAGAAGTATGGTCATGATGAGAATTGATGCCATACCAAGAAAGTTGATGAGTTGACAAATCTTCTTAAGAAGAACAACATCAATTTTCCATCCACCTACAATAAGAAGGATTCATCTCCTTCTACTTCCTCACAGTCTAAGGGAAAAGGGAAAGCATTTGTGGCTAAAACAGGTTCTTCGCATTAGTGGATACTTGACTCAGGTGCCTCTTATCACATGGGTTCTACAAAGGAGAAGTTATCTTCATTGGAGCCATCAAAGCTACCTCACATTTACATAGGAGATGGTACATAATTTGAGGTTCAAGGGAAAGGTTCGGTTGACATGGATTATGGAACATTTGAGAATGTTCTTTATGTTCCTAACTTGTCTACTAATCTTCTCTCTATCTACCAAATCACTCACTATGGGAATGGGAAAAAGGTTGAGTTTACACCTAATTCAATTGTGGTAAAGGAACTTGATAATGATGCCTTGGTAGTAGTAGGAAAAGTCAATGACAACTCAAGACTTTATTCATTCTCCCACTTTGTGTCCAGTTCTCCTTCTAGGGTCTTGCTTACTCATTCAAATTCAAAAAGTAAGCTATGGCATGAGCGGTTTGGTCACATCAACTACCACTATCTTTAGCAACTTAGCACTAAATACATGGTCACGGGTCTATCTCGAATCAGTTGTTCAGAGGGTGTATGTTCAAGATGTTTCATGGGAAAGAATCCCAAGGAGAATTTTGATAAGGGGAAAGCTTGGAGAGCTTTGGAAATTCTTCAACTTGTTCACAGTGATGTAGCAGGTCCATTTCCATCACCTTCATTTAGTAGGGCTTGCTATGTCCTCACCTTCATTGATGACTACTCCCGCTTCACTTGGGTCTATTTTCTTATTTATAGGAGTGAAGTGTTTGATGGATTTCTAGACTTCAAGGCTCATGTGGAGAAGCAATCAGGGAAAGTGGTCAAGATTCTTCGCATAGATAATGGAAGGGAATATGTGAAAAAAATACTTGAGGATTTTTGTGCATTTAAGGGGATTGATCTTTAACATTTTGTTGCCTACACTCCACAACAAAATGGAGTTGCAGAATGCAAGAATAGAACTCTCAAGGAAATGGCTAGTTGTATGATACATGCACACTCTCTTGATCCCACCTTTTGCGAAGAGGCTATTATTTGTGCTACACACATCCAAAATTGGGTTCCTCACAAAGCTTTGACATGTATTACTCATTTTGAGGCTTTGGCTACTAGGAAACCGTTTGTGAGGCATTTCAAAGTCTTTGGGTGTCCAGCATGGGCTCACATTCCTCCACATAAATGCAAGGCATTGGAACCTCAGAGTAGGCCTTGTATTTTTGTTGTATTAAGGCATATCAATTGATGGATCCTGAGACACATGAGTTTTTTATTGAGACGAGTGTTCATTTTGAGGAAAGCCCTCCTAGCTTAGCCTCTCTTCCTCCTCTACCTTCCTCCATTGTAGATAGTGATGAGAGTGATTCAGCTGGTGAGACTCCTTCAACTCTAACTCATAGGGTTACACCTCCGCAAGGTCGACTTGCAGTTGAGGAGCCTCATTCTCCACCTCCACCTAGACCTCATTGGGCTCAACAGACACTTGAGTCAGCGGGCTCTCTTGTTGGGGATCCTTCAAATACACTGAGGACTCGATCACAACACCAGAACCTTCCACATGCATACATTGCGACCGCTTCTGATCCACAAACATTTCAAGAAGGATCAGGGGTTCTTGAGTGGGACCAAGCTATGGAGGAAGAGTATAGTTCCTTCATGAGGAACAACACATGTGATTTAGTCCCTCTTGCTAAGAGGAGAAATATGGTTCGATGTAAGTGGATCTATCAGAGCAAGTTTGCAATGAATTGTAGTGTGGATAAGTATAAGCCTCGACTTATTGTGAAAGGTTTCTCACAAGTTCTAGGGGTTGGCTATATTGAGACCTTTGTGCCCATAGCCAAGATGAACTCCATTCTCTTGACACTTGCTATTACTGCAGCTCATGGTTGGGTTGTACATCAGATGGATGTGAAGAGTTATTTTCTTCATGGGGATCTTGATGAGGAGATATATATGGAGCAGCCACAGGGTTTCATCCAGGATTCTTCCTTGGTTTGTAGACTGAGGAAATTTCTCTATGGCCTTAAGAAGGTCCCCAGGGCTTGGTACGCCAAGATGGATTCCTTTCTTCTCTCAGTGGGGTTCACTAGGTGTCATTCTGATTTGAATGTCTACATTTTGCGACATGATGAATCACACTTGATACTTGTGCTCTATGTTGATGATTTATAGGGAGTACCTCATCCATCATTAGCAGTGTCAAATCTTCTTTGCATGACAAATTTGCTATGATCGACTTGGTTCTTTTGCACTACTTTCTCAGGATAGATATTTCACAGTCACTTTCTGGGATTACACTATCGCATCCCAAGTATGCTCTTGATCTACTTGCACAATTTCATATGGCTAATTGTAACCTGCATTGACTCCCTTTCTTTTAGGAGTCAAGTTTGAGGCTAGGTGCTCTTCTCCACTAGTTGATGCCATATTATATCATCAGCTTGTGGGTAGTCTCATCTACTTGACTCACACATGCCCTGACATTTCATTTACAATTGGCATGGTTTCCCACTTCATTCAGGAACCACATGAGCTTCATTGGAAAGTGGTCAAACGCATCCTACACTACATATAGAGTACACATCATTATGGGATTCACTATGCAGTAGGCACAGGACTTCGCTTGGTTAGATACACAAACTCTTATTGGGTTGGTGATCTTGATGATTGTAAGTCTACTTTTGGTTACAACTTCCACCTTGGTTTGGGCCCTATTTGTTGGCAGAGCAAGAAGCAACATGCTATTTCTCTCTCTTCGATTGAGGTTGAGTATCGAGGGGTCGTTAACACAGCAACTGAGACTATTTGGCTTCAGCATATTCTCACAAAGTTTGGGTTCTCCACTCCATAGCCGACCATTCTACATTGTGACAATCAAAGTACTATTGCAATCTCAAAGAACCCAGTTCAACATCAGTGGACCAAAAACAATGAGATTCATATACACTACATCTAAGAGATTATTTAGGAGCCAGTCATTGATTTGCAGTATTGTCCTACAGCAGAGAAGGTTGTAGACATATTCACCAAACCCTTCACTAATAGTAAGTTCCAGCACTTGCGAGCTCTCTTAGGGGTGTGGGATGTTTCATTAGGGGAGGTTAGATAACTTCTCAATCCTCTCTTATGGAGGGGACTTTTTCCTCTTTGAGGTTTTGTCCTTCTTCTTTGAGAGTCTTTTGTACATTTATCTCTCTTTTGGGGGTATTTTTTTCCCACTGGGTTTTCTCCCTTTTCTCCATTTGTGATAGATTTCATTGCATAGGTTTGCTTGCATTTGCATATTGTACATGGGTACCTATCATGGTCTAGTAGTTGGGACCCATCTTGCATTGTTGACTTGAGTCTTCATTCCCCTAAGTTGCACTTAAGGGGGGGTCTTGGTGTAATTATTTATTCTTATAGGATATAATTACACTTTACTTAAGTTAACTTAGGTTAATGCATCTCATCGTAGTTTGGATATGAGACACTTAGGAAAGTGTGCACATAGGGATGATGCTTGTAGGAGAAATTCCACCTTTTGTGGTCTTATCTTGTTGTTACACTCCACATTCGGTGGGTCATCCACATCTTGTGGAATATTATATTATTTCTCCTACCTAGCCCTACTTTAGGTCAAACCCCAGTTTTGGAATTAACCAAGTAATGAAAGAAATTACTTGCAAGTAGATGTAAATTAATAGCTGAATTGTAAATCACCTCAAGGGAGGTTGTAGTAGCAATGTTGATAGAAATTCTTGTGTGGAATTGAATTTTGAAATCAATCTCCTCTTCAATGGTTGAATCCTTGACTTGAATGCAACACCTAGCCTTGAAGGGAGACTTGAGAATGCTCAATGCTGGAAAAGAATGCTTGAATGTTTGATCGCTTGTGTACACTCCAATCTTATCCAACTCCAACTTATGCAAATGAGAGGATGAATTCCCCTTAAATACATAATAGTGGATTTGAATTTTGTCACAGGTCGACATTGGGGGAGTTTCCCACCCGAGGCACAACCAACAATGCAACCCTAGGAAGGGTCCTGCCCCAAAATAGCGAAGCAACAGGGATGTGATGCCCCTATCCTAGGAGGAAAATGGTGCCATGCCCCTTTCCAAGGGGTTAAAATGTCTCCACACCCCTATCCTACCCCTTTCGTTAGGGTAGAGTGTGGACGAGGTGATGCAGAGGCCAAGGAAGAAGTTGTTTCCGCAAGCTGAGGAATCTCTTGTCTCCGATCAAGCTAGAGGATTTGAATTTGCATGCGTGAGGACCAATGCAGTCAAAAATTTCTAGGGTCACAATTTTATGACACTACAAAAGGCATGAAACCAGAAGGTTGCAAGTTGGAGATTTTTGTTTCAAAGAGTTGGCAAAAAGATTGCTAAAGATGCTAGCTAGAAGAGAAGACTGCAAGCTCATCTTATGTTACAGAACTCTGAAAGATCACTATAAGAAGATCCTTTCAATATTGAAGCTACTAAGAGGATGTCTAAGGCCAATAATTCCTTGAGAAAGATTTAGAATGATAAGATACAAGGGGCTAAGACTAGAGTCTATATCCAATGGGTGGAGCATGGAGACAAAGGCTCCAAGTTTTTTTTCAAATATTGAAAGCAAAAGAGACTAGGATTAATATCAATGCTATATATGATGAAGGTAAGGTTATATCTTATCAGACAGATATTCTGCAGTCTTTTGCCAAATTTTATCAAACACTATTCATTAGTGAAGACTGTGGACTACAAAAAGACAATGCTAGGAGACATCTTAAATCCATTATCGCAAGAAAGCTCTCTGAAGAAGATGCTACCATCTAAATTAGAGAATCACTTTAGATTAGATCAAAGAGGCAATCTCATTTCTTAATAATGGCAAGGCCTCAGGAATTGATGGTCTTCCAGTTGAATTCTACAAAAGATGTCAGCATTGGATTGTGGAAGACTTACTGCAAGTCTATAAAGAAGCTAAAATTAATGGCTCATTGGGGGAGGATATAAATACAAGGGTCATAAAACTTATTCCTAAAGAAGAGGATGGGACATTGATCAAAAATTGGAGGCCTATCACCTTGTTAAATGTCTCTTATTAAATACTTGCCAAGGTTCTTGCACAAAGGATAGATAGCATTCTGCCTAAGATTATATCTCCTACTTAGACAGGATTTGTAAAGGGAAGATACATTTTGGAGAACCTCCTCACATGTTGGGAGGCTATGAGATGGGCTAAAGACTCAAGAAAAGATGCAGCCATGCTACTATTGGACTTTGAAAAACAATATGATAGAATAGAATGGGGTTTTATCAATATGATGATGGAATGCCTTGGGTTTTTGGAGCACTACTGTAGGCAGGTCAACATACTAATGATAGATGCTAAGACCTATGTAGAAATTAATGGTGTGAAATTTGATAGGTTTTTCCTTTTTAGATCAATAAGGCAAGGATGCCCCCTTTCTCCTACACTTTATATCATTTTTTTTTATGCTCTCTATTATCTCCTAAGATATTACTCCACCTCCCTAGGTGTGGATGGAATTAAGTTACCCAATGGAAGCACTCTCTCTAACATTCAGTTTGCAGATGATACTGCAATTTTAACTAAATTGAAAGAAGAAAATATAAATGCACTTTTGTACAAACTGGAGTTGTTCTGTGAAGCATCTGGTAGCAAGATCTCAATGGCTAAATCTACTCTCCTAGGATGGGATGAGCAACCCCCAATTTGTTTCAATGAATACTCCTTAAGCTGGGGAGGACCTAATCAATTGATTAGATACCTTGGTATACCTTTTGCAGTAGAGCCCAATCTAAAATCTATGTGGGAGTGGGTTAGAAGTAAAATTCATAAAAAGTTAAGGAAATGGAATAAGAACTACCTCATCATTGTAGGGAGGGTTCAAGTTTGTCAAAAGATACTATCTTCCTACAATATTTATTATGCATCTTCATGGCTATTCAACAATTATCAATTTAATTATATCCAAAAGATCATTAGATAATTTCTCTAGTCTGATGGAAAAGGAGGGAGAAAGAAACATGTTGTTAAATGGAGTTGGTGCACTATGAGCAAGAATGGGGGAGGAATTGGCTTAAAGGATTTAAGATGGAAACAGATTGCATTGGCTTCTAAATGGATAGTCAAATCTCTTAGGGGAGAAGAACCATGGAAGGTTTTTATTAGACATAACATTAGTAAGGTTGTCCCCAACTAGAGCCCCAAATGGAAAAGATTTAGCATAAGTGATATTATTTCTGGTGAATTTCAAGTTAAACCTATTGGGTTTCCTATTTTCAAATCAATTTGGAGGGCATGGGAAGTGGTCAAAGGACTCATCTTGTACAAAGGTCTGGTCTGGGATGATGGAAGTATTTGTGGAGAGCATTCTATTTGGTGGAGGCTCAAGTACAATGGACAGCCATTGGCCCTGGTCCAAGTTTTTTTGGCCAAATCTTGGGCTAATAAAGGGGTTCTTTGGATCTCTGATATTCTAGATGATGGACATCTATTGGGTTGGGATGATCTTGCCTCCAAGTATTCTATCCCCTGCACTCACAAGAAAACCTATACAATTCTCAGATTAGCCTTTGCCCCTCTTTTCCTTCCAAGGCCCTACTTTGTTGTGCCCACTAGATGTTGCTCCTTTAAATGGCCAAATGGATTCCTACTTGTTGATTCCAAAGCTAAATCAATATATGCTTTTCTTGTTGACAACATGGATATCTCCTCTCATGTTAACTCTTGCTCGAATGTTAATTTATCTGATGCATAGTGACATAAACTTTTTGACTCTATATGGGTCAGACCAGTAGCTCCTAAGAAAAGATATTTTGGTTGGTTTCTTCTCCTACATAGGCTTCCCATCCTTACCTTTGATGGTGATCTCAATATTTGTTTTTGTTGTAGAATTCTAGAATCTATCTTTCAGATCTTCTTTGACTGTTTATTTACAAAATAGATTTGGAATATTGTTGGAATTTGCATTGGACAAAATTTTGGCATTTTTGAGATTGCAACTGCTCATATCCAGGGTCTCAAGAAAGAGGCTAACTACTTCTGGTCTATTTTGTCTATTGAATTACTTTGTCTTATTTGGAAAATAGGAATGATGACATGTTTAATAGCAGTGGAAGGAATCTTACTGAGTCTCTCAGGAGACTCATCCTTCATGATTTGAATGTGCAGGTAACAATGGTGATTAGAATCGAGAAGAACAAATTTGAAAGATGGCTTCGGGATGAAGCAACTATGATGTTCACATCAAAAAAATCGCATGCATTCACTTGGTCCAAGTTCACACCAGAGAAGACTCCCTTTGAGATTTGCTTGGAGGAATTCATGAGAGAGATAAATATGAATATAGGTCAACCAATGCAGACCCAAGGCATCCCTATGGCAGAGGAAGACACTCATCCTTATGCAGACCCAATGACGTGGGGTAAGATATTGATATGGTGTGAAGGAAACCTAGGATGGACAGCCTAGATAGATAGTATTGGAGATACCAACCAACCTAAGGGAGACATTGTTTATAGTTGATGGTCTCATATGATTTAAAATTGATGTAATGAACATGCTAGATATTCTGTAGTTTGCTTGATCATTTTGTTGGTTGTTTTATGAACAACAAGAGCAATTTTGTAAGCAATGTATATTTTGTTGAATACTTCTCCTTGACTAGACGATGCAATATTATGTAAGACTACTTGGTACTTAATTAAAAAAACCCAATTTTGCATCAAAATAGGGAAGTTCACTTTTTAAGTTGAAATTTCAAAATTTCAACTCAATGACGGAATTTCAAAACCGAACAATGCATACTTGATGACAAATGAGACAACCAAAATGTCTCATTTTCTTGACTTTGAAAGAAAAGAGGGCTAATTATGAAAAATTCATAGGGGTTGTCATATTTTTACAAAAAATGAAAAATGAGGACAACCTAAAGCAAGGTTGGCTACTCTCATGTTGAGGGTGTTGATTATAGTGATATTTTTTTCTGTTGTGAGAATGAAATCCTTTAGATTTTTTCTTTCTATTATTGTTTCTTATGACTTAGAGGTTGAGAAAATAGATGTGAAAATTGCTTTCCTCTATAGTGATTTAGAGGAGGATATTTATGACACAACTAGAGCATTACGTGGTAAAAGGTAAAATTAATTTGGTTTATAAATTGAAGAAATTTGTGTATGGCCTCAAACATAGTCCTAGGATGTGGCACTAGAAATTTGATACATATGTGTTAAGTTTCAGATTTGGGCACTCTAAATTAGATCATTGTGTTTATTATAAATATGATGATGATAATTTCCAATACATTTCATTATATGTTGATGATATATTAATCATTGGTAAAGGGAAAGGTGTGATTTTAGAACTAATGTCTTAGCTTGTTGCTAAATTTAAAATGAAATATCTTGGTGTAGTGAAACACATTCTTGGGATGTAAATTAGAAGAGAGAGTGAACTGAAAGTTATGGCTAGGCTAGAGTAAGTATGCAAATTCAGTTTTACATAGGTTCAACATGTAGGATTGTAGACCACAATATGTTCCTTTTATAGCTAGAATAAAGTTATTTACTTTAGATTGTCCTACATCCTCATCAGAGATGGAAGACATGAGAAGAGTACCTTACCAGAGTATAGTTGGAAGTTTTAAGTATGTTATGGTGTGCACTAGACCAAACTTATCCAAGCAATGGGAGTTCTTTCTAGATATATGTCTCATCCTGATAGAGTTCATTGGGATGCAATTAAAATAGTCTTCAAATATTCTTTGTGTTACCATGTTCTGATTAATTAAGAAAAATAGGTTTTCAGAACCCAAAACCTTTAACATAGGTAATTAAGATAAGTCATCAAAGAGTCCAGAGCATAAAAACCGCTTACAAAATGACTGGCAATAAAGCCAACATACCAAAAAGACATCAAAGGAAAGAAACAACAAAGAAACTAGGAAGGTACTACACAGTTATAGTCTTCAAAAGGTCCTTTGCCTTTTTCACCAACTGGTCATAGGTGGCCGCAATAGCTTTGAGATCATCCAAATCCTTATTAGGCTTATTTTCTTTCTTTTTACCTCTGGTTCTAGTTCTAGGTCCTTGAGCATCTCCTGTGCCTTCAGTGTCAGGATCAATATCCTGGGTATCCTTCTCCTCATCCAGTTTGTTGATGAGAGTTTTAGTATTGCTAGCAGAAACCTTCAAGATGCCTAAACTTTGCTCTGCAATACTCTTGAGGCAATCCTCAATTTTGTTGACTTTACTGACATTACCTTATATAGTTTGATATATAGCGTCAGCAAGAGTTTTCCTCTCCGGCGGGTCTTTCTCTATTTTCTCAAATCTAAGGTTGAAGGAGTCTCTTATATTTTTCATCTTTTGCAAAAGTATTTTTTAGGTCCTCAATATAATCAGCCATAGTCTTCCCTTCCCTAGTGTTGATAGTTTCCAGAATCTGAATTATGTGGCTGAGCTTCTTGTTGTCATCCATAGCTTTCTTGCAACTAGTTATTAACCACTCCATGGTGTCCATAAAGTATTTCATACCCTCAAGAGGAGGGTTCGGGGGAAGATCAATCTTACCAGAGTTGTCTTGTTCCTTTTTTGGAATGTCAGCAATAGTAGATGTATCATCGACCCTATGCACCTCTCCAGTGATCACCTTCTCCAGGTTCTGTTCAGCTTCTGAAACATTTTCCTGCTTATGAGCCTCCATCTCCTTCACATTCTCCTCCTTTCTCTTATGCTTGTTTCTAGACTAAGTTTCAACTTTAGTTTTCTTTTTCAAAGAACCCTGGGGTTTCTCCTTCTCTGAGTCTTCAGAGACCTCCGAGGAGGAGGAGGAGCTAATCTGGAGGATTTTGCCTTTAGGTTTTTTGCCCTTTGAGGAAGAAGGTTTGGTTTTCATATATTTCCTCTTCTTACCAATTTCAAATTCCAAGTCTTCCAAGCTCTCCTCAGAGTCACTCGTTGGGTCACTGTCGGAACCCTCATCTACAGAAAAAATAGAGTTCATCCCATCCTCCTCAGACTCAATAGAGGGTTGCAGGTGGGCAATCTGATTAGCCTTGAGATGGTCATAAATAAGGACCATTAAGCCTTGATGCATTGGGTTCTCTTTATAGGCCTTAATGGTGGCGTTCATAGAGCATAACAAAAAATAAGGAAAGTTAACCTTCTCATCATGCCTAAAATGATTCAACAAAACAAAATGGCAGTCGTATACTTTAGTAAATATACCATCCAATGTAATATAGCACATTATAACAAAGAGGACCTCTCGCCAAGGTTTAACAAAAGTCCTAGGGGGATAGTAAGTTTTACTTAGCTTCACCAGGCATTTTTTCTCCTTGTTGGTTTCAGGATATCTGTCAATGGCCTCCTTACTCACTTTTCTGTCTCTGTAGAAGTTTGTTCCTTCCCTTCAGAGACCCATGGCTTAGGCGATAAGATCTTCATCTATGACAACAGACTCGTCTCCCATTTTCAAAGTTCTCTTTTTCCAATTTTTGTAGAAGAAACTGGTATCCGTTGCATCCCGTCCATGGAGTCTCTCCATAAATTTAGAAAACCCACCCTTCTGCAAAATATTCTAGACCTCCTCCTTTTGCTTCCATTCCTTGCAGCTGCTAGGTTTGTATCGATGTTTGTTTCCACCCATGTTTTCGCTATTCAGAGCAGAAAAATGAAACTTGCTGAGAGTTTTAGACAAAAAGTTTCTCAAAGCTACCAAATTTACCCAGAAAGTGTGAGAAGTGATAGAATGAGTATTATAATAAATGGTGCTGACAATATTATAATAACTCAGAGTACTCCAATTAGTACATTTCATTATTGTTTTGTCCTTCAAAGATCTTTGGAGTGCTACTATATTTGTCATTAAAAATGATTAGTATGACATCCTCAAGGAGTCCTTGTTCTCCCGTCCACATAATCATTTCATCTTTATTGACCGCCACGTTGGCTGCCCAGTCAGCAGACCTGTTGGCTTCTCGGTAGCTGTGAGATATATAACTTTTTTCAAAAGTTCTAATAAGGTCTCTAGTGGCTTTTATAATATTATTGATAGACCATGAGGGCTCAGAGGTCCCCTTGAGATATTTAATGATGTTGTTTGAATCCCCTTCAATCCATATGAAGGGAAACTTCCATCTTTTAGCAAGGAGAATTCCTTGGAGAGCTGCCATTGCTTTTGCTTTGTGTTTTGTTTGACTCCCTATTGGGACAACAATCATTTCCTTGCATATTCCTTTATCATCTCTAAGAATAGCTCCACAACTCACAAGGCCCGGATTACCTTTTGTAGCACCATCAAAGTTAACTTTGAACCAACCATGAGGGAGAGTTTTCCATCTTGCTTCAAGTATTTTGTTTTGCTTGGGGTCAAAACTTCCAGCATTCTTCAAATTCTAGGAACTTAAGATGTTAGATTCTAAAAAACATAGACCCCCAATGATCCCAATATTCTCCACAATCACCCATTGTATTTGCTAGAACACAATATCCTGATTGAGGGAAGTGTCCCTGAAGATACGATTGTTTCTTTCTTTCCATAATCCCCACAGAATGTGAGGAAGTGATAGCTACCACAGAGATCTCAAAAAGGAGTTAGACCAATGGATATTCTAGGAGTAGAACAACTCACTAATAGTTTTAGGAAACACCCAATCAATGCTAAAAATTTTAAGAAATCTATCCCAAACCAAGGCAAAAAAAGAACAGTGGATGGCTAGGTGGTCCACCGACTCTTCATCCTTAAGACACAGAGCACATCTATTAAGAAAGGTAATGTTGGCATATGTGGAGAATATGTTGACATGATGATATTGTGTTGTCATTGATGTCAATATGCCAAAGAGAGAATCGGTAATATGCTGAAAGAGTGAACCGGTAATATGCTGAAGAGTGAACCGGTAATGTTATAGATAAACCGGTTTATTGAAGTTAAGCAACTAGCAAAGTGAACCGGTATAATGTTGTGAACCAGTATATGTACAAAAGGTGAAGCGGTATGTTTGTCCAAGTGAACCGGTATATGGAATGCTTTCTATCAAGGTTTAATATGGTATGACTATCGGTTGGTAGTCTCAGCTTCAGGATTTCCAGTTGAAGTGTTTCGAGCCTCTATGATTCAACCGATGGCATTGTGTGATGAGTTAGCATTGTAATGGAGATCAGATCAGGTTGCCACATCAGCCTCATGCACGTGAAGGATCTTGCATGAAGGAGATTGATCCTATCTACCTTGGGAATGTGCGAAGTCTCTGCAAACGGTGGAGAACATGTGATGGGTTATCGCCTCCAAGAAGCAGTGAAGAACGAATGATGGAGAATGTCTTGAGATCTATTCAAGACCATTGTATTCAAATGCAAAGTGTTCAATGGTCAGGATTGAACCGACTGAATTGCTCAACCTAAACGTTTAGGGCTTAGGGTTTATGTTACCAACCTATTTGTTTCTTATAAGGTCGATGTTGTGTTTCATGTTGAAGTTGTTGGCAAATGTTGTGTGTGTATCTAAGTGCAAAGATACGTGATTCTTGTCAGACCAGATAAGAGGGTTGATACCTGCAAAGTGTGTATGCAAAAGAAAGGAACTAAAGTGGGTTTGCATTGGCATTGAGTGCTATTACCAGATCATTGTAATACCTGTTGATCTCTAATCACTTTAACAATTGGAAAATCCCTTAACAAGGTAGCTTTAACCAGCTTGTTGTAAATCCTTTAACAAGGTGACTCAAAGCCATTGAGTTCATAAAATCCTCTAACAAGGTAACCTATAACAGGGTTTAACCCTTAACCGAGTGGTCCCTAACAGGATCGGTTTCTAATAGAACTTGTTGTAACAGTCTTTAACCGGACTAGGCTTCTAACAGAGCAGACTTCTAAAGAGTTCAAAAATAGCTTGTGGGTATTCATCCCCACCGTGGTTTTTCCCAGTTGGGTTTCCACGTGAAAAATATGTGTGTCATATGTGATGTCTTTTTCATGTGATGCTTTGTTGTTTTATGTCAAGCAGTGAATCATGTTGATCTAGCAAGTTATTATATTTCTAATGATAGATTACCTATTTATGCACAAGGATAATGTGGAAATGAGGGTATGGGTTGTGTGGTAAGATAAGTGTTTCCAGTTTATACCTTTCACAGTCTCACTGTGCTTAACCGGTAGAAATTTGGTTTATGAGTGGTGTTCGTGATTGCCAGTCAAGTTCACTGTTTGCAGTCAAACCGGTTCTTGAAAAGTTTTTGTACCTATACTAATTCACCTCCCCCCCTCTCAGTACCAGTTGGGTACTCACTATTCATCATTGTGTTATCAATTGGTATCAGAGCATCCTTCAGGTCCTCTATGTTGTAAGCTTAACCGCTCGAGGGAAAGATCCTATTGTAATGATGAAGAGGGAAGGTCCAAAGTTCAACAGAGATAACTTTAAAATATGGAAGGACAGAATGAAGATATACATTAGAAGCATGGGTGCTCAACATTGGAGCTATGTTGAGAATGTTTATGTTATCCCTACTGGTACTCTCACCGATGACCAAAAGAGAGAGATTTAGGAGAATGGGCAAGTCATGGAAGCCCTAATCAGTAGTTTATCTAACATTGAGTTTATTGATGTTCAGGATAAAGAGAATCCCAAAGAAGTATGGGATGCTCTTGAGAACATCTATGCTAGTGATGAGCATGTGAAACAAGCTAAGGAAGAAAGCCATAGATGAAAGTTTGAAGACATACGGATGGTTGAAGGAGAGACCATTCAACAATTTGGAATAAGAATCAAAAATGTTGTTGGAGATATCAAGAGTGAAGGTGGTAAAAAGGAAAATTCCACTATTGTTAGCAAAGTTTTGAGATCCTTATTACCAGTCTATGCAATAAGGGTTGCTACTATTCAGGAGTTGAGGTCAATAGACAAGACTAAGGTTTCCCTAGACTCCATCATTGCAAAGTTGACAGCCTATGAGCTAAATAGTTTTGATGGTAGTGTTCAGAAGACTGAATCAACCTTTAGAGCATCTATTGCACCATCTAGAAAATGCAAAGAAGCTAGTACCAGTGGCGAACCAAGACAGAGCAAAGAAATGGATGATGAGGAGATCTTGATGGAATTTGAATCTCTTCTTGCCAAGAGACTTCCTAAGGGAACTGGTAAATAAAGAGGTAAGCTTCCTTTGAAATTCTTCTCTTGTAATCGGATAGGACACATTGTTGTAAACTGTCCTAATGGTGATAGCAAGGACAAACTGGAAAAGTTCAAGAAGTTCAAAGGACAAAACCGGAGAAACTATTTTGTAGCAGTTGATGAAGTTGTCACTGATGAGGAATCAAAAGATGAAGAAAATGAGGATATTGTGTTTGTAGCAGTCAAGGAAGATGTGTCAGACAAAAAGGCTCTTGTCTCTCACTTTGATAATTCCAATGAGTGGATTATTGACAGTGGTTTTTCTCACCATATGACTGGTGACTGGAGTAAGTTTCTTTCTCTAGAAGAGTATGATGGTGGAGTGGTTCATTTTGGTAATGATGCACCATGTATGGTCAAAGGAAGAGGGTCCATCTCTCTGAATGGAAAGAGAAGTGCTGACAATGTGTATTGGGTGGAAGGTCTCAGACACAACCTATTGAGTGTTGCCTAGCTAAATGATAGTGGACTCACTCTGGAATTCAAAAATGGAGTGTGCAAAATCAAAGGAAAGAATGGTGAACTAGTGGCCACTGGTATGCAAACCAAAGGTAACCTATTTTAGTTGAATGCAAATATAAGTACGTCTTATGGCTAAGTTTGATGATAGCTGGATATGGCATAGGAGACTCTGCCATGTAAACTTTGATAACATTGTGAAGGCCAGTAAGATCAAAGCAGTTAGAGGACTGTCAATGCTGAGCAAACCAGAAAATCCTTTGTGTAGAGAGTGTCAACTGGGGAAAATGTCTTCCTCAACCTTCAAAGGTAAATCTTTCACTATAGACAATTTACTTGATCTTGTGCATACTGATTTGTGTGGTCCTATGAAAACTAGGAGTGTGCAGGGAGATAGGTATTTTATGATTCTTATAGATGATTGCTCAAGAATGATGTGGGTCACATTCTTGAAGGACAAGTCTAAAGCCTTTGGAAAGTTCAAAGCTTTCAGAGCACTAGTAGAGAAGGAAAGTGGTAGAAGAATCAAATGCCTTAGAACTGAACAAGGAGGGGAATTCACTTCCAGTGAATTCAACAAATATTGTGAAGAGAATGGCATCAAGAGGCAATTGTCTGCCCCTCGGACTCCACAATAGAATGGCTTAGCAAAGAGGAACAACCGAACTATGGTTGAAGCGGCTAGAACTATGTTGATCCAAGGAAAGGTTGCTCACACCTTTTGGAGAGAAGCGATGAGCACTGCAGTCTACACAATGAACCGGGTACTCATCAAGAAAGGAAAGGATAAGACCCCTTATGAGTACTGGACCGGTAAGACACCAGTGGTAAGCTACTTCAGAGTGTTTGGTAGTAAATGTTATATCAAGAGGAGTGAAAATCAGAGCAAGTTTGATGCGAAATGTGATGAGGAAATATTCCTAGGGTATTCCACAAAGAGAAAAGCTCTCAAATGTTTCAACAATAGAACTCGAAGAATTGTTGAAAGCATCAATGTTAGGGTTGATGAAAACTCTGAGAAACCTGAGGAAACTAGTAGAGAGCATGTAGGAGATGAACTGGTAGTAACCTTCTGGGAACCGGTTGCTAATCAACCCAGTACCAGTAATTGTGCTCCTACACCGGTGGATGTTGATGCTGATGAAGATGAGGATGAAGAATAAAAGCAAGAGGAATCTATTAATAATATACCTAGGTATGTAAAACTCAATCATGATCCAAAGCAGATAATAGGAGACAAAGATGCGGGAATTCTTACAAGAAGAAAGGTCAAAGAAAACTCATGTATGATCTCTAAATTTGAGCCTAAATAATTCAAAGAGGCACATAAAGATGAAGACTGGATCAAGGCAATGGAAGAGGAACTTGATCAAATAGAGAAGAATGGTACATGGTCTTTGGTACCCAGACCGGAGCATAAAAATGTTATTGGAACCAAATGGGTCTTCAGAAATAAACTGAATGAGGATGGCACAGTGGTAAGGAACAAAGCCAAACTAGTGTGTAAAGGATATGCCCAAGAAGAAGGAGAAGACTATGGACAAACCTTTGCTCCAGTAGCAAGATTGGAAGGAGTTCGTATGCTTCTTGCATATGCAACCTTTAAAGGATTCAAGGTATACCAAATGGATGTAAAATCTGCATTTCTAAATGGAATACTTGAAGAGGAGGTGTATATAGAGCAACCAGATGGGTTTGCCCTATCAAAAGATAGTGACATGGTGTGTAGGCTACATAAAGCCTTGTATGGTCTGAAGCAAGCACCTAGAGCATGGTATGAATGCTTGCACTCCCATCTTGTGAAGATTGGATTTGAAAGAACAAGTGAAGATAGCAATATCTACTTGAAATTAGAAGGAGATTAGATTTTGATCTGTGAACTATTTGTTGATGACATAATCTTTGGTGGAGATGACAAGATGAGTCATGAATTTGTTGATGAGATGAAAAAGGAGTTTGAGATGTCACTCATAGGGGAGATTAAGTTCTTCATTGGATTGCAGATTCAGCAAATGAAAGATGGAGTCTTTATTACTTGGTCCAAGTATGTCAAAGAGGTGTTGAAGACCTTTGGCATGGAAGATAGCAAACCGGTTGGTACACCAATGGTGACCGGTTGTGAACTATCAAAAGAGGATGACTCGGCATTGGTAAATGAGAAGGAATGTCGATCAATGATTGGTAAGTTGCATTATGTAGTGCATAGCAAACCGGACATTGCACATGCAGTGGGTATTACCGCTCGGTTTCAGTAAAGTCCAAGAGAATCCCACTTGGTAGCAGTCAAGCAGATTCTTAGATATCTGAAGGGAACTATTGACTATGGATTATGGTCTCCATACAATGATGATTTCAATCTGAAAGTGTTTCACAATTGTTGATTAAGCTGGTAATGTGGATGACCAAAAGAGCACAACCGATGGTGCATTCCTTCTTGGTGGTGGACTGGTCTCGTGGATGAGTAAAAAGCAGAGTTGTATCTCTCAGTCTACAATAGAAGCCGAGTATGTTGCATCTTTTATGAACTACACCCAGACTATTTGGATGAAACATGTATTGAATGGCTTCAAAGTTCTTGTATCTAAACCGGTAAGTATATTTTGTGACAATACAAGTGCAATTAACATTTCCAAGAATCTAGTTTTGCATGCTAGAACCAAGCACTTTTAACTCAAGTATCATTTCTTGAGGGAAAAGGTTCAGAACAAAGAGGTGGTATTGGAACATGTTTCCAGTAAGGAGCAGTTAACAAACATATTCACCAAGCCTCTACCGAAGGCTACCTTTACCTATCTGAGAGGTGAATTAGGGGTGTTGCCCCTTCAAGAGGTAATCTAAAGGTTTGTGCTCCACATCAGTCAAATCTTACTTTGCTATATCTTTTTAGGATTGATGTGTTGAAGGATGCTACTCCTCAGGGGGAGCAACATAGTGGAATAGAGAAGCTTGTGCCTCCACTTTGGCATTGTTGTCAAAGAGGGAGAAGATAAGTGGAGAAGATATCTGCAGTATTAAAGAAAAGATGTGATTCAGAAAGAGAGATATCTTTGTATATTGTCATCAATGCCAAAGGGGGAGATTGTTGGCATATGTGCAAAATATGCTGACATGATGATATTGTACTGTCATTGATGTCAATATACTGAAAAAAGAACTGGTAATATGCTGAAAGAGTGAACCGGTAATATGTTGAAGAGAGAACCGATAATGTTATAGATAAACTGATTTATTGTGATAACTCAATGATGAACCACTAGTACCAAACCGGTACTAAGAGGGGGGGTGAATCAGTACAAACACAAATACAGTCCAAAACTGGTTTGACAGCAAATACTCCAAATGACTGATAAATAGGGATACTGGTAAAACAAAGTGCAACCGGTAACATCCAGTATAGCTCAATCAGTCAAGAACCAGTCACTCAATAAGATTTTCTCTTAGCTCAATACCACATTATCATTATATTCTCATGCATAAACTAGTAAACTCAACCATCAAATCTTCACAACAGTGAGTTTAATATGTTTTATAGACAGGCATAAAACATAGAACCTTCATGTGCTTAACAGATAAAATAGAGCATCACAAGACAAAAGCATTACACATGACACACATATTTTTCATGTGGAAACCCAACTAGGAAAAACCATGGTGGGGATGAATACCCACAAGCTACTTTTTGAACTATTTAGAAGTCTTCTCTGTTAGGAGCCTTGTCCAGTTAAGGACATTACAATAGGTTCTGGTAGGAACCGATCCTGTTAAGGATCACCCGATTAAGGGTTAAACCCGGTAGGGTCACCTTGTTAGAGGATTTTAAGAAATCAATAGATGAAAGGATCTCCTAAGCTTCTTTAGCTTCTCAGAACTCATTAGCCTTGAATTACCCAGTTAAGGGATTTGAAACAAGTCGGTTAAGACCAACCGATTTAGGGATTTTGAGTCAAGCCAATTAAGGCTACCCTGTTAGGGGATTTTACAACTGTTGAAGTGGTTAGAGATCAATAGGTATTACAATGATCTATTAACAACACTCAATGCTAATGTAGATCCATTTAGGCTCCTCTTTTGCTTCTACACATTCACTTTGTAGGTATCTCTCCTCTCCTTTGGTCTGACAAGAATCACGTATCACTTTCCTTGGATACACACACAACTTTTTGCCAACAACCTTAGACAGAAACCCAACATCAACCTTATAGGAAATATACAGGTCGGTAGCAAAAACCCTAAACCCTAAACCTATTAGGTTGATCAATTCAAATGGTTTGATCCTGGCCGTTGAATCATACTACATTAAATGCACCAGTCTTGAATCGATCTCAAGACATTCTCCATCATCCATTATCCACTATTTTCATGGCAGCTGATAACCCATCACGCATTATCACCATTTGATAGACTTCACACATTCCTAAGGTAGATAGGAATAGTCATCTTCATGCAAGATCCTTCATGCACACAAAGCTTACGTGGCAACACGATCTATCTTCCATTATACTGCTAACTCATCACACAAAGATCACCGATTGAGTCACACAGACTTGAGGTACTCCAATTGGAAAACCCAAAGTGGAAGCTGCCTACCAACTGGTAGTCATACAGTGCTTCCATGTGCCAGTTCCCATAACTACATGCCGGTTCACTTTGAACAAATATGCCGCTTCACTTTGGCATATAAACCAATTCACACATATGTCGGTTCCTCTCTCTTCACTTATCACATGTGCCGGTTCACACTATGTCTCATATTGACATCAATGACAACATACAATATCATTATGTCTTCATGTTGGTTCACATAATGCCAACAATCTCCCCCTTTGGCATTGATGGCAATATACAAAAGATATCTTCTGTGCTTCACATCTTCTCCCCATTTGCTGCAGATATCTTTTCACTTCACTCCTTCTCCCCCTTTGACAACAATGCCAAAGTGGAGGTAAAATCATCACTGTTTCATCATGTTGCTCCCCCTGAGGAGTACCATCCATAAACACACCAATCAACCAAAGGTTTTTTTTTTTAGTACCTAACTGATGTGGCACAATCACTTTTAGTTCACCTCCTAAAGGGGAAATACCCCTAATTCACCTCTCAAATGCACAAATATTGTCTTTAGGAGAGGCTTGGTGAATATGTTTGCTAACTGCTCCTTACTGGACACATGCTCCAGTGCAATCTCTTTATTCTGAACCTTTTCCCTCAAGAAATGATACTTAAGCTCAAAATGCTTGGTTCTAGAATGTAAAATCGGATTCTTTGATATATTGATAGCACTTGTGTTATCACAGAATATACTTATCGATTCAGATATAGGGATCTTGAAGCCTTCCAGTACATGCTTCATCCAGATTGTCTAAGTGCAGTTCATGAAAGCTGCAACATACTCCGCTTCCGCTGTAGACTGAGAGATGCAACTCTGCTTTTTACTCATCCATGAGACCAATCTACCACCGAGAAAGAATGCACCACCGATTGTGCTCTTCCGGTCATCCACATTACTAGCCCAATCAGCATCTGTGAATACTTTCAGATTGAATTTATTGTTGTATGGGTACCACAATCCATAGTCAACTGTTCCCTTCAGATACCTAAGAATCCGCTTGACTACACTCAAGTGAGATTCTCTTGGACTCTTCTGGAACCTTGCAGTG
Organism: Cryptomeria japonica; assembly: GCF_030272615.1. Taxonomy (NCBI): domain Eukaryota; kingdom Viridiplantae; phylum Streptophyta; class Pinopsida; order Cupressales; family Cupressaceae; genus Cryptomeria; species Cryptomeria japonica. The sequence goes on along the minus strand of NC_081407.1, from coordinate 640,325,875 downwards.
AGGCCAACTGCATGTGCAATATCTAGTCTGCTATGCACTACATAATACAACTTACCAATCATTGATTGGTATTCCTTCTCAACAACCAGTGCGAAATCATCCTCCTTTGTCAATTTGCAACCAATCACCATCGGTGTACCAACCGGTTTGCTATCTTCCATGCCAAAAGTCTTCAACACTTCTTTGACATGTTTGGACTGAGTGATGAAGATTCCATCTTTCATCTGCTAGATCTGCAGTCCAATGAAGAACTTAATCTCCCCTATGAGTGACATCTCAAACTCTTTCTTCATCTCATCAGCAAACTCATGACTCATCTTGTCATCTCCACCAAAGATGATGTCATCAACAAAAACTTCACAAATCAGAATCTGATCTCCTTCAAACTTCAAGTAGATATTGCTATCTTCACTTGTTCTCTCAAATCCAATCTTCACAAGATGGGAATGTAGGCGCTCATACCATGCCCTAGGTGCTTGCTTTAGACCATATAATGCTTTATGTAGCCTACATACCATGTCACTATCTTCAGATAGGGCAAACCCATCTGGTTTCTCAATATACACCTCCTCTTCAAGTACACCATTTAGGAATGTAGATTTTACATCCATTTGATATACCTTGAACCTCTTAAAAGTTGCATATACAAGAAGCATATGAACTCCTTCCAATATGGCTACAAGAGCAAAGGTTTCCCCATAGTCTTCACCTTCTTCTTGAGCATATCCTTTTCATACCAGTCTGGCTTTATTCCTAATCATTGTGCCATCCTCAGTCAACTTATTTCTGAACACCCATTTGGTGCCAATGAAATTTTTATGCTCTGGTCTGGGTACCAAGGACCATGTACCGTTTTTCTCTATTTGATCAAGTTTTTCTTCCATTGCCTTGATCCAGTCTTCATCTTTATGAGCCTCTTTGAATGACTTAGGCTCAAATTTAGAGATCATACATGAGTTTTCTCTGATCTTTCTTCTAGTAAGGATTCCTGCATCCTTATCACCTATGATCTGCTTGGGATCATGATTCAACTTGACATACCGAGGAATGGTCTTAACTGGTTCTTCTTTCTTTTCTTCTTCATCCTCATCTTCATCAGTATTAGCATTCACCAGTTCAGGAACACTGTTACTAGTACTAGGTTGACTGACAACTGGTTCCCAGAAGGTTGCAACCGGTTCATTTACAACTTGCTCACTGCCAGTTTCCTCAGTCTTCTCAGAGGATTCATCAACTCTTACATTGATGTTTTCCATAATTATTTGAGTCCTATTGTTGTAGCACTTGAAAGCTTTACTCTTGGTGGAATATCCTAGAAATATTCCTTCATCACATTTAGCTTCAAATTTTCCCTGATGTTCACTCCTCTTGATGTAACATTTGCTACCAAATAACTTAAATTAGTTAACCACGGGTGTCTTACCAGTCCAATACTCATAAGGAGTTTTGTCCTTACCCTTTTTTATAAGTACTCGGTTCATAGTGTAGACTGCAGTGCTCACCGCTTCTCTCCAAAAGGTGTGAGCAACCTTTCCTTGGATCAACATGATTCTAGTTGCTTCAACCACAGTCCAGTTATTCCTCTCTGCTAGACCATTCTGCTATGGAGTCCGAAGGGTAGATAGTTGTCTGTTGATGCCAAATTCTTCACAATACTTGTTGAATTCACTAGAAGTGAATTCCCCTCCTTGATCAGTTCTGAGACATTTGATCCTTTTACCACTTTCCTTCTCCACTAATGCTCTAAAAGCTTTGAATTTCCCAAAAGCTTCAGACTTGTCTTTCAAGAATGTGACCCACATCATTCTTGAGTAGTCATCAGTGAGAATCATGAAGTACCTATCACCCTGCACACTTCTAGTTTTCATAGGACCACATAAATCAGTATGCACAAGATCAAGCAAGTTGTCAGTAGTGCAAGATTTACCTTTAAAGGTTGAGGAAGACATTTTCCCCAATTGACATTCTCTACACAAGGTATTATCCAGTTTGCTCAGCATCGGCAACCCTCTAACTACCTTGATCTTACTAGCCTTCACAATGCTATCAAAGTTCACATGGCAGAACCTCCTATGCCATATCAAGCTATCATCAAGCTTAGCCATAAGACATGTACTTATATTTGCATTCAAATGAAATAGGTTACCTTTAGTCTGCATGCCAGTGGCTACCAATTTACCATCTTTACCTTTGATTCTGCAAACTCCATTCTTGAATTGCAGAGTGAGACCACTCTCATTTAGCTGGGCAACACTTAGAAGGTTGTGTCTAAGACCATCAACGCAATACACATTGTCAACACTACTCTTTCCATTCAAAGAGATGGACCCTCTACCTTTGACCATGCATGGTGCATCATTACCAAAGTGAACCACACCACCATCATACTCCTCTAAGGATAGAAACTTGCTCCAGTCACCAGTCATATGGTGAGAACAGCCACTATCAATGATCCACTCATTGGAATCATCAAACTGGGAGACAAGAGCCTTCTTGTCTGCCACATCTTCCTTTACAGCAAAAAACACAATGTCTTCATTCTCTTCATCTTCTGATTCCTCATCTATGACACCTTCATCAACTGCCACAAAATAATTTCCCTAGTTTCCTCCTTTGAATTTCTTGAACCTTTCCGGTTTATCCCTGTTGTCACTATTAGGACAGTTCATAGCAATATGTCCTATCTAGATACAAGAGAAACATTTCAAAGGAATCTTGCCTTTGTATTTACTGGTCCCTTTTGGAAATCTCTTGGCAAGAAGAGCTTCAAATTCCATCAGAAACTCTTCATCCTTCATTTCTCTATTCTGATTAGGTTCCCCACTAGTACTAGCCTCTTTTCCTTTTTTGTATGGTATAGCAGAAGCTTTAAAAGTTGATTCTATCTTTTGAATACTACCATCAAAACTATTCAGCTCATAGGCTATCAATTTGGCAATGATGGAGTCCAAGGATGCCTTAGACTTGTCTATTGCTCTCAACTCTTGAATAGCAGCAACCCTTTTGCATAAACCGGCAACAAGGATCTTAGGACTTTACTTACCATAGTAGAATCTTCTATTTTGCCACCTACACTCTTTATTTCTCCAACAACTGTTTTGATTCTTATTCCATACTGTTGAATGGTCTCTCCTTCAATCATCTGCATGTCTTCAAACTTTCCTCTCAAGCTCTCTTCCTTAGCCTGTTTTACATGCTCATCACCACCATAGATATTTTCAAGAGCATCCCATACCTCTTTGGGATTTGTCTTGTCCTGAACATCAATAAACTCAATGACAGATAGACTACTGATGAGGGCTTCCATGACTTGCCCATTTTCTTATATCTCTCTCTTTTGGTCATCAGTGAGAGTGCCGGTAGGAACAACATATACATTTTCAACATAACTCCAGTGTTGAACACCCATGCTTTTGATGAATATCTTCATCCTGTCTTTCCATATACCAAAGTTTTCCTTGTTGAACTTTGGACCTTCCCTCTTCATCATTTGCCTAGGATCTTTTCCTCAAGTGGTTAAGCTTACAACACAGAGGACCTAGAGCGCTCTGATACCAATTGATAACTCAATGATGAACCACTAGTACCAAACCGGTACTGAGACGGGGGGGTGAATCAGTAAAAACACAAATACAATCCAAAACTGGTTTGACAGAAAATACTCCAAATGACTGATAAACAGGGATACCAGTAAAACAGAGTGCAACCGGTAACATCTAGTATAGCTCAATCAGTCATGAACCGATCACTCAATAAGCTTTTCTCTTAGCTCAATACCACATTATCATTATATTCTCATACATAAACTAGTAAACTTAACCATCAAATCTTCACAACAGTGAGTTCAATATGTTTTATAGATAGGCATAAAACATAGAACCTTCATGTGCTTAACAGATAAAATAGAGCATCACAAGACAAAAGCATTACACATGACACACATATTTTTCATGTGGAAACCCAACTAGGAAAAACCACGGTGGGGATGAATACCCACAAGCTACTTTTTGAACTCTTTAGAAGTCCGCTCTGTTAGGAGCCTTGTCCGGTTAAGGACATTACAATAGGTTCTAGTAGGAACCGATCCTGTTAAGGATCACCCGGTTAAGGGATACCCGGTTAAGGGTTAAACCTAGTAGGGTCACCTTGTTAGAGGATTTTAAGAACTCAATAGCTGAAAGGATCTCCTCAGCTTCTCTAGCTTCTCAAAACTCATTAGCCTTGAATTACCTGGTTAAGGGATTTGAAACAAGCCGGTTAAGACCACCCGATTTAAGGGATTTTGAGTCAAGTCAGTTAAGGCTACCCTATTAGGGGATTTTACAACTGCTGAAGTGGTTAGAGATCAATAGGTATTACAATGATCTGTTAATAGCACTCAATGCTAATGCAAATCCATTTACGCTACTCTTTTCCTTCTACACATTCACTTTGCAGGTATCTCTCCTCTCCTTTGGTCTGGCAAGAATCACGTATCACTTTCCTTGGATACGCACTCACAACTTTTTGCCAACAACCTCAAATAGAAACCCAATATCGACCTTATAGGAAACATACAGGTTGGTAGCAAAAACCCTAAACCCTAAACCTATTAGGTTGAGCAATTCAAATGGTTCGATCTTGATTGTTGAATCATACTGCATTAAATGCACCAGTCTTGAATCGATCTCAAGACATTCTCCATCATCCATTATCCACTGTTTTCATGGCGGCTGATAACCCATCACACATTATCATAGTTTGACAAACTTCGCACATTCCTGAGGAAGATAGGAATAGTCATCTTCATGCAAGATCCTTCACGTACACAGAGCTTACATGGCAACATGATCTATCCTCCATTATACTGCTAACTCATCACACAAAGATCACCGATTGAGTCACACAGACTTGAGGTACTCCAACTGGAAACCTTGAAGTGGAAGCTGCCTACCAACCGGTAGTCATACAGTGCTTCCATGTGTCGGTTCCCATAACTACATGTCAGTTCACTTTGAACAAATATGCCACTTCACTTTGGCATATAAATCGGTTCACACATATGTCGATTCCTCTCTCTTCACTTATCACATGTGCCAGTTCACACTATGTCTCATATTGACATCAATGACAATATACAATATCATTATGTCTTCATGCCGGTTCACATAAGGCTCATGTCGGTTCACATAATGCCAACATATTGAAGTTAAGCAACTGGAAAAGTGAACCGGTATAATGTTGTGAACCGGTATATGTGCAAAAGGTGAAGCAGTACGTTTGTCCAAGTGAGCTGGTATATGGAATGCTTTATATCAAGGTTTAATATGGTATGACTACCGGTTGGTAGTCTCAGCTTTAGGATTTTTGGTTGAATTGTTTCGAGCCTGTGTGATTCAACCAATGGCATTGTGTGATGAGTTAGCATTGTAATGGAGATCAGATCGGGTTTCCACATCAGCCTCGTGCATGTGAAGGATCTTGCATGAAGGAGATTGATCCTATCTACCTCGGGAATGTGCGAAGTCTCTGCAAATGGTGGAGACATGTGATGGGTTATTGCCTCCAAGAAGCAGTGAACAATGAACGATGGAGAATGTCTTGAGATCTGTTCAAGACCATTGTAGTCAAATGCAAAGTGTTCAATGGTTAGGATTGAACCAACTGAATTGCTCAACCTAAATTTTTAGGGTTTAGGGTTTATGTTACCAACCTATCTATTTCCTATAAGGTCGATGTTATGTTTCATGTTAAAGTTGTTGGCAAATGTTGTGTGTGTATCTAAGTGTAAAGATACGTGATTCTTGCCAGACCAGATAAGAGGGTTGATACTTGCAGAGTGTGTATGGAGAAGAAAGGAACTAAAGCGGGTCTGCATTGGCATTGAGTGCTATTACCAAATCATTGTAATACCTGTTGATCTCTGATCACTTCAACAGTTGGAAAATCCCTTAACAGGGTAGCTTTAACCAGCTTGATCCTTTAACAGGGTGACTCAAAGCCATTGAGTTCATAAAATCCTCTAACAAGGTAACCTTTAATAGGGTTTAACACTTAACCAGGTGATCCCTAAAAGGATCGGTTTCTAACAGAACTTGTTGTAACAGTCTTTAACCGGACTAGACTTCTAATAAAGCGGACTTCTAAAGAGTTCAAAAACAGCTTGTGGGTATTCATCCCCACCATTGTTTTTCCCAGTTGGGTTTCCAAGTGAAAAATATGTGTGTCATATGTGATGTCTTTTTCATGTGATGCTTTATTGTTTTTTGTCAAGTGATGAATCATGTTGATCTACCAAGTTATTATATTTCTGATGATAGATTACTTGTTTATGCACAAGGATAATGTGGAAATGAGCATGTAGATTGTGTGGTAAGATAAGTGTTTCTGGTTCACTGTTTGCAGTCAAACTGGTTCAGGAAAAGTTTTTGTACCTATACTGATTCACCCCCCCCCCCCTCTCAGTACCAGTTTGGTACTCATTGTTCATCATTGTGTTATCAGGTTATCTAGGGTCAAGATTTTATTTTGAATAATAGTCCAATAGAAAAAGTTGATTTTGGGGGTCAGGCCCTTAATCCAAACTTTAGACTAGAAAGGATTATCAAGAGGGGTGGAGGAGAGAAAACCATACATTGAAGAAATAGTAATGATACCTTTGGGTTCATATTTCCAAATGAGGGAGTCTTCCTCTTTGTTCAACCAGACCGAAGACAGGTGGATCTTGAGATTTATGAGGCTTGGCTAGATACTTTCAATGTTTTTCCATTTATTGCCAACCAATACCCTTCAACTAAGGTGCCAAAAATTCTAATACAGGAGGGAGCATGAGGGGGCCATTCAAGGAAATCAGTCAAGGGTTTATTAAAAAGCCAGGGGTCTTCCTAGAATTTAACTCTCCTACCATTTCCAACTTTCCATATAACTCCTTTAGCAATGCTTTCTCTGCACTTAGAGGCATGATTCCATTTATGGGACCCATTAATACTAATTTCTGAATTGGTATAAGAAGAAAGAGAAGAGGATAGAAGAGAGTACTTGCTTCACCAAATTTTACACCATTTGGTATCTGAATGGAACATTTTCCAGACTTGCTTGGATAGGAGAGCTCCATTTAAGGTCCGGATTCTTCTCAGGCCCAGACCTCCTTTACTTTTTGGTCTGCATACCTGATCCCAAGCCATAAGAGACATTCTTTTCTTGTCCTCAACCCCTGACCATAGAAATTTTCTTTGAATTTTCTCAATTTCATCAGCATACTTAACTGGAATTTTGAAAAGGCTTAGGGCATAGATCGGTATGCTTTGAAGAAATGCTTTTAGAAGTCGAATCTTTCCAGCTTGACTCAAAAGGGCTCATTTCCAACCAGCTAATTTTTTATGAAATTTATCCACAAGTGAGCTCCAAAAAGGATCAGAAGGTGCAATGCCCATGGGGAGGCCAAGATAGGTCGTAGGAAGATCAGCAATCCTACATTCTAGGATTTTGTTGATTCTTTGTTGTCTTCTCTCTGGAGTATTGATGAAAAAAACTTCATTTTTGACCCAATTAATGAGCTGACTAGAAGCTGAGGCAAACTTAAAAAGAGTATTCTTCAAGGCTCTAGCTTCAAAGATACTTGATTCCCCCATAATAATAGTATCATCCACAAACTGTTGATGGGAGAAAATAAGGTCAGCAGAAGAAGGTTGGAGTCCCTTAAAATATCCTTTCATAACCATATTTTCCATGGACCTACCAAAGCATTATGCCATAATGATAAAGAGGATAGGGGAAATGGGATCCCCTTGCCTTAGACCTCTAGAAGCTTGGAAGAAGGGGGAAGGGGAACCATTAACAAGAATAGAAAAAGAGGCTGAAGTAATAAGTTGGCTGAAAAGGTCAACACATTTAGAGGAAAAACCATTAGCCATAAGAACCTTCACAAGAAAAGGCCAGTCAACCCGGTCGTAGGCCTTGGAGAGATCAAGCTTAAGGATGAGACACTGCTTCTTGGCCCTAACAAGAGAATGAATATTCTCATGGATAGTTATAATGGATTCAAGAATTTTTCTACCAGGGATAAAGCCATTTTGCTGATGATTAATCAAAGAGGGAAGGACAGTCAGAATTCTAGTGGTGAGGACCTTGGAAATAATCTTATAAAAAGAGTTGCATAAACTAATTGGTCTAAACTTGTCCATAGAGTCTGCACCTTGGATTTTGGAAATGAGAGCAATGAAAGTACCATTGATTTCTTTCAAAAGTCTTCTAGCCCCGAAAAATTCCTTGACCCCATTGGAGACATCTTTCCCAACAATGTCCCATAAATCTTGGAAAAAGAACATGGGGAAACCGTCTGGACTGGGAGTTTTGTTACCATCAAAGGAAAAAATAGCATTTTTGATTTCCAAGATTGAGGGAATGGAAGAAAGGGAAACATTCATCTGATCATCAATGAGACAGGGAATATTTTGAAGGAAAGAAGATTGAGCGTCAGCATCCAAACTTAGATCCCTCCTAAGAAGATCCGAAAAGTACCTTTTAGCTTCATTCCTTATTTCTTCCTCCTTGATCAGCTCCCCATTATCCACTATAAGTTTGGTTATCATGTTAGTCGCTTTGTGCTTGATAGTCAACATATGAAAAAATCTTGTATTCTTATCTCCTTCCTTAAGCCATATACATCTTGATCTCTGCTTCCAAAAAGTTTCCTCTTTAGCAATGATTTCATGGTATTTTTTAAGAGTCTCATTTTCATCAGCAATGGACACAGTACTGAAACCATCCTTCTAAATTTGGGCCTGTATTTTTTTAAGGTCATCTTGAACTTTACCTTTAGCCTCAAAGATATTCCCAAAGCTAGATTTATTCTAGAGTCTTATGTTGTCCTTTACAACTTTGTACATAGCAGTTCCCTCAACTTGGGTACTCCATCATTTTTGAATATTACAGGTGATATCTGGGTGATGAGTCCACATTTTTTCAAATCTAAAAGGAAAGTGTCTCCTTCTTTTAATAGGGTCAGCAATGAAGGTGATAGGAAAATGATCTGACCCAACCTGGATGTGGGCAGACATAGAATAGAACTAATGTATGTACCAATCATCAGAGATGAGGGTCCTATCAAAGTTAATTTGGATAAGATCATTGCCAGTTCTCCTATTAGTCCACGTGTAATTACAACCCTATATCTTCACATCATTGAGGGCTTGAGTGTTAATAAAGTCTCTTAGGGCCAGTCTACTTTCCAACCTAGAGTGGCTTCCTCCAAATTTTTCCTCCTCTCTCAAAGGAGTATTAAAATATACCATGACCAATCAACTAAGATTTTTGAAGCTATCCCTAATTTCTGTAAGTTTTTTCCAGAAGGAATTTCTAGCTTTCAAAGTATTGGGAGCATAAATGTTAGTGAGGACCCATGAAGTTCCATCTTTTAAATGCTCAAATCTAATGCAAGAGAAAAAAATTTCCTCTCTAAGAACATGGCCTTTAATGTTGTTAAGGTTCCAAATGGTAGCTATACCTCATGAAGCACCTTCCAAACTACCACCACTGATATTACCATTTTTGAAAAACTTCAAAGATTCAACTTTTTCTTTACTCATTTTAGTCTCTTGAATAAGAAAAACATCAGGTTTACTATCCCTTATCATATTCCTAATGATATCATGTTTATAGGGATTATTGTCCCCTAATATTCCAAGAGATAATCTTCATAGTTACTTATCGATTCCTAACTCCTTAAGAGCCTTCTGGGTCCCATCTGCAATGTTCTTACTGGCCTCCTTGTCTCTAACTTTATGGTTAGAGGGTCGACCTAGAGAAGAGGAGATATACCCAATATCAACTTGAGCTATTCTATTGGATTTCCTTAGTTGAGAAGCTGAGGGAGTGGTTCCTTTCTTATTCCTGTATTTTGGTATTTTCAAGTCATCTTCTTTCTCTAAAGCCATTTTTGGATTATTGAGGATTCTGGAAATCTCCTCTTCATTACCCCAGTTAGGGATTATGGAACCATTTAGATCAATGTTTACTATTTTTGAATTTTGGTCTGAATCCGAAAGGTTCATACCCAGTATTTCACATTTTTGGGCTTCTTGCATTTCAAAAATTGTCATGAGTGGTGAAGAGTCGGTCTTTTCTTCTTGGGAGCCAGAGATCTCCCCTTCCTCAGGTTGATCCTCTATCTTCTGTGTTTCCTTACCCACATAAGTGTCATCTACCATTTCAGCTGTATAATTTGAAGATTCAGTCTATTTTTTCAGTTCCTTTGTTCGGATCTACTCTGAAGTAGAGAGATTTACTTTGGTAGCCTCATCTCTCAATACTTCTTGGGTTGGAGGATTGGAGACAGAGGTTGAGGACACTTCCTTATTTTCCCCCAAAGGTTTAAAACAATTATAGTCTTCTTCCTTATTCTTTGAGTTTTTAACTTGCCATACCCTTTTTTTAGGAGCTTTTTTACTTTCAACCTGGGGTTTAGTCTGCTTGGGCTCTACCTTCGGCTTAATTGGACAGGATTTTGCCCAATGACCTACATTTTTACAATGGAAGCAGGGAAAAGGGATAGATTCATATTCAATTTTCTATTTCCATGTTCCTAACTTTGACACTAGATCTATCTATTCCAGCATATCTGCATCATGGGCTATCCCTACACAAAACCTAGCATGAGTGAGTCTCCAATTTGAAGCTGTGACTAGGTCTATAGAGAGGAGTTCACCAAAGGAGCTTGCAATTCTTGAGAAGATGCTTTCTGCCCAATATTTAAGAGGTAGACCTGGTAACTTCACCCATACTTGGACTTGTGCCAAAAGAGAGTCGTTCATGTTCAAATTTGGGTGCCATTTTCGAAGAACCAAAGTTGTCTTTCCTGCCATCTAGGGACTTCCACAAAGTATCCTTAGTTTATCTTCCTCACATGAAAAAGTAAAAGATAGGAGGCCTTTAAGCAAAGCCAAGATTTCAACATTACCCTTCAAAGCCCATTTTCGTTTGACATAAGCCCTAACAAATTCAATGTTAGGGCGCGAACCCATAAATTTGCCTACCAGGGAGTTCGACATATTGTTTATATTATGATCCAAAACCAGATCAGGAATAGAGATAGAGATCTTTCCACCGGAAGGATCAAAAATATTCTTGACAGGAGGTAAAGAGGATTTACCAGATGGTTTTGTTCCAAAAAGGGATGACCATTTCCTAGGTTCTTTTCTGATCTCCAAGGTCTCTTCACGTGGGCTAGGGCCCCCGCTAGACCCCTCCCCCAAAAACCCAGAACCCTCTTTCATCTCTGGCAGAGTACCGCTAGTCTGCGAAATGTCAACAACCTTCGAAATATCCAGAGGCTTGTCCTTATCTGCCATGGGGCCAAATCCTTCGTTCTAGCCACTTCCGACTCCTCCAAGCTCTCCCATTCTTGACTTGAGATCACAACTTATGTTCCTAATGCAGCAATGAAGGATATTTTCAGACAAACAAAAGTAATAGGAAAAAGGTGCTTGTGTTACCATGTTAATTTTATTGGAGACAATATTTCCCTTGATATTCATGGTTATGTGGATTCAAATTGGGTAGGTGATGTTGATAGCAGAAGATCCACTAGTGCTTATGTGTTTACTTTACTTGGTGGAAAAATTAGTTAGATGAGTAAACCACAAGTTGTGGTTTCTTTTTTCACTACTAAAGTTGAGTATATGGTAGTTGTTCATGCTTGTAAAAAATCCATTTGGTTTAAGAGGATACATTGAGCTATTAGAATAAAACAAGGTGTAGTGACAGTCAGAGTGTGATCTACCTAGCTAAGAGCCTAACATTTCATGCCCAGACCAAGCACATTGATGTTCAGTATCATTTCTTTTTAGATATGGTGAAGGTTGGCAAGGTGAAGTTGGTAAAGTTAGATACTTTGATGAATGTTGTGCCATAGATTCTTTAAGTTTGTGAGCACAACGAATTTTAGATTGTGTTTGGATTGTCTCTATTGATTAAACAATGATGTTGGAATGCCTCCCATCTCTCTTGCAAGGTGTTCGCCAAGTGGGAGATTTGTTAGGAAACTAGTGTCTCAACCTTGCAATAATAAAAAGAAATTGTTGATAAAAGGTTACTATTGATATGAGACAAGAAGGGTTTTGGGGCTTTCCCCTGACTATTGAGGGTATGAGGGCAAAAAAATAAAATTAGGTATAATTTATCATTGTAAATATTTACCATTAATGATTAGGTCATAGATCTAAAGATGGACATTTTGTGTGCCTTTTTTTCCCTTGAAGGCAACCCTATACTATGAGGTAATTGTATCACAACTAGGTATTGTGATGTATTTTAAGAGTCTAATAGAAATTGAGTTGTCTCTAGATATTTGTTGTTGATACTCCTTTAAGAAGCTTGCTCTACAAGTATATTGTAATAAAATTGTTGATTTCTAAATAATATATTACCCTAATTTTGGAGTGTGGTTTTTTTCTCCTGAAAGGTTTTTTCCCACAAAAATAATTGTGTTGTGGTGTGCATTCTATTTATGTTTATTTTTGTTAAGTTTTTGTAGCAATTGTAAAGACTTGTAAAAATTTTGCATTACCCTCCTCTCAAGATTAGTGTAGGAAGTTGTTTCGCAACTTAATTTCCATATGTGCCTATTACCTCGATATGGAACTACATGATTAAGTCCTCCAGCCATCTCCTTATCATCCTATATTAAATATCCACTTATATGAATCACTATCCTTGTCCATAACCATCAATAAACTTTCTCAAAAATCTAGAATATTAAAAAAATACAAAAAAAATATATTGAAAAAAAGCACAAAAAAGAGTAAAGAGAAAAATTCTTCCAATGGTGAAAAATTAGCAAACATGCACCTTGAGAAAGTACCATGATGAAAATACTTGGGGGAAATTTTATTATATCTACTTATCCATCATCCTAGACCCATCTATCATACCCATCATATCTTGTCTATTTACAATTCTTGCATCCTCCTTTGGATCTTGATAAAAATAGGGGCCACTATTTATATGTATGTCTTGGATACCTCTTGGCTCATATTACATACTTTTCATCCATTTATCCTATTATCATCCATATATCTTATCCACCCATTCTCCTATCCTCCATTTCCTCATCCATCATGATCCTAGCATCCATATGTCTCCCTTATCCTCTTGTAATTATATTATTCATCCTATCACATGCCTCGTACTGCCTCATCACATATGGCACATCTAGAGTGGGAATATTTTTCCTTTGTGATATAATCCTTTAATATTACATCACACCCCAACCATCTGCTAATCTCCACCATCCCCTACCCCATACCTTTCTCTCCCCATCCATAATCCTTCCATCTCCCTATCCTCCATTTGTTAGGTCCCGGAGACAACTGAGAGGGGGGGGTGAATCAGTTGTCCAATAATTTCAACCAAAAATAACTTAACCAAAACTTAATGCTTAATACCGGTAAACCAAACTTTATGTCGGTAGATAGTTTTAACAGTTAATTGCAATAGCGGTAAAGATTAATGCATGAAACAGAAAGACAATAACATCCACAGCACATAACACCAATGTTTGTACATGGAAACCCTGTAAGGGGAAAAACCATGGTGGGAAGCCTTAACCACAATCAAATGATACTACTACAGATAGTATGTGCTTACAATATGGATTCTGCACATGCAGAAAGGCCAGTTGCCTAGAGCTCATTGCTCAATCACAAAATGAGAGTCACACTTACTACAATTGGATGGTTAAATCCAATGATAATGTACTGAACAAAATAGCATCTTCATATGCTAGATTCAGTACCAGTGTAGTTCTGACTGCCTTCACAAAACCCTCCTTCAACCTTCAAATGATGTCTACGTGTATAGCTCTGCTTATTTTCGCATATACTCTATTACAATTCTTCTTCCCAATCGCATATCGATCTTACAAATAAGATCTTACATATATACCATAACCTAAGACCAATAGGTTGGCTCACTAAAAGATATTAAAATAAAATTAATTACAAACAAATCAATATCCAATGCATGATGTTGGCTCAATTCATTTACAATGATAACAAATCATCTCCATAACATGTCATGCTGATCTGGAATAGATAAGCATGATGGTGCTTATCCTGGACCTATTTGTCGGTAACAGCAAATATGCAAACCCAAATAAACAAATAACCAAATCACCAAAACCAAGTGATTGAGTAATGTCTTCGACATAACCAAGTGGTTTCCAAGTCATTCCAAGTGTCGGTGAACAATATAATCTGTCGGTGAACCAAATACCAGTGTTATGCATAAGTCTCTGACTTGTCGGTGAACATAACCAAAATCTCCAAGTGTTGAAAGTGTTGACAAGTAATGACAGGTGTTGACATCAATGACAAAACCATATCAACATATCCAAAATACCAACAATCTCCCCCTTTGGCATTGATGGCAACACAAGATGGAAAAACCATCAAAGTGCCAAAAATAAAAATGCCAAAAACCAAAAACCAACAATCTCCCAAAGAGATCATTAACCAGAAATCAAAAATACATAATATCATCTCACTCCACAGTAATAATTTCTCCCCCTAGGAATAGCATGTGTTATCCATGTGTTTTTTCATATCAATCTCTCCCCCTTTGACATCAAATGCCAAAGCAATACAAAACCAAATACAAAATACCAATTCATTCAATATACCAACTACTCCCCCCTGAGAAGTAGCTCTCCTCGTCAAAGCCAGAAAAAGATTTCTCTGTTAATTCAGTCGGTTGATGACAAACATCAACTATCTAAGTCTCTACTGGTGGGGGTAGGACTCCAAGTTTCTCTCTGAGATACTCAAATGTTTCCTTAGGCAAAGGCTTTGTAAAAATATCTGCAATCTGCTCTTTAGTAGTCACATAAACCAATTTCACTTCTTTTGCTTCAACATTCTCCTTTAGAAAGTTCAGTTTGATAGAAACATGTTTAGTTTTAGAGTGAAGTACTAGGTTCTTTGATATATCAATTGTTGTTGCATTGTCACAATAAATAGTTATAGGTTCTTTGCAATTTACCTTTATGTCCTTCAACATTTGCTTGATCCATAATACCTGTGTACAGTTAGTTGTTGCTGCAACATATTCTGATTCTGCAGTTGATAAACTTGTACAAATTTGTTTCTTGCTCAACCATGAAATTAGTCTACTACCAAGAAAAAATGCTCCGTCAGTGGTTCTTTTTCTGTCATCCACATCTCCTGCCCAATTAGCATCTGTGTATGCATATAAGTCAAAATTTTCATCTCTAGGATACCATAAACGAAGATTTGTAGTGCCTTGCAGGTACCGGAAAATCCTTTTCACTATTGATTCATGATTTTCTTTAGGATTACTTTGACATCTTGAAACAATACATATTGCATTCATAATATTGGGTCTTGTTTGTGTCAAATATAGTAAACCTCCTATCATAGATTTGTATCTAGTTAGATTAACAGGTGTAGATTCATCCTTCATAGATAATTTATCATTTGTAGTCATAGGTGTGCTTACCAGTTTACAATTTTCCATGCCCAATTTCTTTAGTAATTCCTTCAAGTACTTAGATTGACATAGGAATATACCTTTATCAATTTGTGAAATCTGCAATCCTAAAAAGAATTTTATCTCTCCAATCATAGACTTTTCAAATTCTTGCTGCATTTTGTTAGAAAAGTCTTTACACAAACCATCTTCTCCTCCAAAGATTATATCATCAACAAAAACTTCAATAACCAAGATTTCATCATTAGTTACTTTGTAGTATAGATTGTTGTCTGCATTACCTTTTGTGTAACCAAGCTTCAAAAGATATTTGTCCAATCTTGCATACCAAGCTCTAGGAGCTTGTTTTAGTCCATATAAAGCTTTTCTTAACCTACATACCATGTCTTTGTTATCTGTCAAAGAAAATCCATCAGGTTGCTCAATGTAGACTTCTTCTTCAAGATCTCCATTCAAAAATGCACATTTAACATCCATTTGATATAATTTATAGTTCTTGTGTGTTGCAAAAGCCAATAAAAGTCTTACTGCCTCAATTCTAGCTACCAGTGCAAAGGTTTCATTGTAATCAATTCCTTCTTTCTATGAATATCCCTTACACACCAATCTTGCTTAGTTTCTGATTACCATGCAATCTTCATTAAGTTTATTTCTAATTACCCATTTAGTTTCAATTACATTTTTGTCTTTAGGCCGGGAAATTAATGACCAAGTGTTATTCCTTTCAATTTGGTACAATTCATCTTCCATTTCTTTAATCCAATATTTATCTTCACATGCCTCATTAACCGATGTAGGTTCAATTTGAGAAATAAGACATACCTGCTCATTTGCCAATCTTCCTCTAGTCATAACTCCTTGAAATTTGTTTCCAATTATCTGATCTTCAGAATGATTCAATCTTACATACTAGTGTGTTTTTGCTTGTTGTTGTTCTTCGGTGACTGTTGAATCTCCAGATGATGTCGATGTAACTGGATCGCCATTTTGTACCAGTGTATTCATAATAGGTTCATTTGTGATTATCTCAATTTTTGGTTCAAAGTCTGTGTACCTTGAATTTCCTCTAAACTATTCATCAATCTTCACATTTGCACTCTCAACAATTTCCTACAATCTCTTGTTAAAACATCTATATGCCTTGCTCTTAGATTTGTCTCTATTCTTCTTGAATTTTTATTTCTGATAGTCAGGGTTAGGCTTATATGTTATTTTAGCTTCTTCTCTTAATCTTGCATGTCTATCAAGACATCTAGATGCCATATGACCAATCTTATTACAGTTAAAACATTTAAAGGGTGCTTTACCTTCATACTTACTTCCAATTGAACCTTTAGGAATATTCCTTGCAAATAGTGATTCAAGTTCTTCAAGTTCTTCATTTTCTCTCCTGCTTTCTTCAAGTTCTCTTCCATGGAAGGCTTTCCAATCAGATTTATCATGTGATGATGATGTTGTTGAAGTTGATGATGATGCCTTAAAAGCTAGATCTATCTTGATAGTAGTAATAGGACCAAATTCCTCAAGCTCAAAAGCTGAAAGTTTTCCAACCAAAGTGTCTCTAGATACTGATGCATTAGGCATTGTTCTCAATTCATTTATAGCAGTAACTTTCATTTATATGTCGGTGGCAAAGCTCTTAAAACTTTAGAAACAATCTCATCTTCACTTAAGGTTCCTCCACAACATTGTATACCCAAAACAATTTCATTTACTCTTTCCATAAAAGCAAAAATTCTTTCATCTTCTTCTATTTTCAGACTTTCATACCTGACCCAGAAGCATTCAAGTTTTGCAATTTTGACTGTGGAATCTCCTCAAGGTGTTAAACTTCTGCAAAAAGAGGACTATTCTCTAATACCAATTGTTAGGTCCTGGAGACAACTGAGAGGGGGGGGTGAATCAGTTGTCTAATAATTTCAACCAAAACTTAATGCTTAATATCGATAAACCAAACTTTATGCTAGTAGACAGTTTTAACAGTTAATTGCAATACCGGTAAAGATTAATTCATGAAATAGAAAGACAACAACATCCACAGCACATAACACCAATGTTTGTACGTGGAAACCCTGTAAGGGGAAAAACCACGGTGGGAAGCCTTACCCACAATCAAATGATACTATTGTAGATAGTATGTGCTTACAATATGGATTCTGCACATGCAGAAAGGCCAGCAGCCTAGAGCTCATTGCTCAATCACAAAATGAGAGTCACACTTACTA
Organism: Cryptomeria japonica; assembly: GCF_030272615.1. Taxonomy (NCBI): domain Eukaryota; kingdom Viridiplantae; phylum Streptophyta; class Pinopsida; order Cupressales; family Cupressaceae; genus Cryptomeria; species Cryptomeria japonica. Next base: position 640,308,167 of record NC_081407.1, on the reverse strand, counting down.
CAATTGGATGGTTAAATCCAATGATAATGTACTACATAAAATAGCATCCTCATATGTTGGATTCAGTACCGGTGTAGTTCTGATTGCCTTCACGAAACCCTCCTTCAACCTTCAAATGATGTTTGCATGTATAGCTTTGCTTATTTTCACATATGATCTATTACAATTCCTCATCCCAATCGCATATCGATCTTACAAATAAGATCTTACATATATACCATAACCTACGACCAATTGAATAAGTCGGCTCACTAAAAGATATTACAATAAAATTAATTACAAACAAATCAATATCCGATGCATGATGTCGGCTCAATGCATTTACAATAATAACAAATCATCTCCATAACATGTCGTGTTGATCTGGAATAGATAAGCTTGTCGGTGCTTATCCTGGACTTATTTGTCGATAATGGCAAATATGCAAACCCAAATAAACAAATAACCAAATCACCAAAACCAAGTGATCGAGTAATGTCTTCGACATAACCAATTGGTTTCCAAGTCATTCCAAGTGTCGGTGAACAATATAATCTGCCAGTGAACCAAATACCAGTTTTATGCATAAGTCTATGACTTGCCAGTGAACATAACCAAAATATCCAAGTGCTGATAAGTGTTAACAAGTAATGACAGGTGTTGACATCAATGACAAAACCATATCAACATATCCAAAATATCAAAACCATCATCCAATCCCCCCTATCCCACTATCTCTTTATCCCATAATCTCTTGGCATTGGTATCTAGTGATAGGATACCCCCACGCAATATAATTTCATCCAATCAATACTAACATGCTCCTCCTTGCAATCCCAAATCTGAAAAAAATATTCTCCATCCACTCTAGCTATATAATCTTGTGTTACTTTTCCAATCACATCCCTAGTCGTGTTCCTAGCCTTTCTGCCAACCTTGATTACAATCCATCCATCATCACCAAGAAGTATAATTTTGAATCCTTGTGTTGTTTTTTGATATATTGTTCCCATTTCAACAACACCCCATTCACCATCAACATCAAGATGCATCCTTCCAAATACTTGTATTTTTTTAGGATATATCATTCCCACATTAACAAAACTCCACCCACCATCAATCCATATTGTCTTTTTATCTTTACTGGGGTAACATCTCATTTTCCTTTGAGTCATCAATCCACTAATTATAGCGCCATCATCATCCACAATCTCATCCCCTTGTATATCACGTACATCTTACAAATCATGACCTATAAATATCTTTTGTCCTTTGTCATCACCCAACTCCCTTTGTACATATGTGTCCTTAGGTCTCATCCTTTGTGTTACTTGTATTTGTGCCATCAAGACTCTATCCCTACCTAGATAGTACTTCAACAAAGTTGACTACTCCAATTGAATATCAAATGTATCAATTGTCTCTTGTCATAGGAATCCTAGATTTTACCTATCCATCCTTTGTCTTAGCATGATATATCATTCCTCACATCAAACTATATAAACCCCATCCTTCATCTATATGGAAAAAGACACTTGAGATTATTTTTTATTTCTTTGATTCTTTTGCATTGGTTTTTATCTTTCTTTCAGCTTCCTATTTTTACTCATGCATGGTTGTTGTGATCCATTATATCATAGTGTGTTGTGAATAGTTAAATTAGGGGCATGGTATTGTTTTTTGTGTTCTTTATCTTCTTGTTTTGTCTCATTTTTTCCCCTCTAAGGTCCATGTGACCTTGTGTTATGTTGGGGCATCCGTCTATTTGTAGTTTTACACCATCATTCCCACCAAATTTCCCTTTGACTTTGTGAGATGTTGGACTAACCTTCTTATGTTGAATTGTCATAACTCGAGTTATCCCTAATTTAAAGCTAATAATCATAAAAATTTACTTTGGTTATAGCATCACACATGCTAGAGAATAGTCATTTTACTTCAATTGCATCACTCATACTATAGACATATAAAAATGTCCTCTTAATAATCTTATTTTTTTCATTAATCAAGTGGATCCATTATTATTTATTTAATCCCTTATATTTCATATCATATCATACCATTATTCCATTAAATCCATTTGATAAAGAATCCCTTAATATCCACTTCATCCTCTATTTATCCTCTTTCACTTTCATCAACTACATCCACTTAGTCAATATGGGATAAATATTCACAGTGCCATATCACTTCTTTTATCCCACATTTATCCTGATACTTTGATCCACCCTTGAGGACACCTATAAATTTCTTTCTCCCTCTCATTTTTAAACCTGACAAGTTAGTTTACTCTAGCATCTATATCTCTCACATATTTTATCATTCTTGCTCTTGCATCTTTGATATATCTCTTACATCTTTTGTTTTGAAAGTTGATTGTTTTCCATCCAAATCACATCTATTTTTGCATAGTTTTGATTTTACATTTATTTTTAAATCTCCATTCTCCATATCTTCTTGTGCACAGTTCTCTAAGAGCGAACATTTTCAAACACGACCTTGGTTGATAAGATGACAATGGAGTCAGAAATCCATTGAATGCATGTATGTGTTAGATAGTTACTTCGTTTTGCGTGTGTATTTCTTTGGCAAGTACTCCATTTTTGTAATGTTGGAACAAATCTAAATCTCTATTTTAGATCTGTGTTTCCTTTATCTACACACACAATATAGCTCATACTTTTCAAATCTATGGTTATGCAATTTTAAGTAAAAGTTGCACAATCACACCAATAAGAGAGTGCACAAACATAACGAAGCATTTCAAGTTTCTATCAAACTTTTTAACTTAAAATCATGCAAGACAATTGACAAGTTACACATAATAAACATATATGCATAAGGTCCCAACATGAACATATACACAAGAGGCATTTCCCTAAGAGCGGTTATTTTTGCTTCTAAAAATTTTAAAGCAAGGGACATCTTTTTCTTTTCCTATCAAGTGTAACAATAACTAGGAGGATATCTTCCTCACTGCCCTAATTGATCCACATTGATCCAACTATTGACTCATATGATAAGCACTTATGCAAACATATGCTAAGCATTAATTGACATGAGGTTATGTGATCAAAAGTCACAACTCACATAGTGAACTCAAGGCCCTAGTGTGGAACCTAGAGCTCTGATACCAAATGTAAGAACCATCATAATATCAAATTAATATAATAACCCATAGGAAAATGTAGATTGGATGCATGCATATCTACTTCCTACATTATCTCCTCATAAACAATAAGTTTATATTGTTGTTTGAATATCATAGAGCCAAGCATTTGATATTATGCAATGCCCGTCAAAATACCCCAGAGAAATATAACCATCTAACATGAAAATAGAGGTAAAAAAAATTTAAATACTCTAATTCATCACACCTAACTTGAATAAACATAAAAAAATTAATCTAACTTCATTTAAGCATACAGATAATCATCTTACAATAAATATCATAAGAACATAGGCACACAAGCAGAAATAAACAACATCTCGTAAACTATCGTTGCCTAGGGTATTTCAATGTCGTTACTTAACATACCACTAAACACATGAATATGGATATCATCATAATAGTTCTATCATAGCCTAATGCTTTTAACATTCATTCCTAAAATTTACATCTTTCAAGAATATAAGAACCATTCATTTAACTATACTACCATGGACACAAGCTATCATAAACCCAATTACTAATCATTTATTAGACTCATTTTAATTCACCAAATCCAGATGTTCCTATTCCATACAACCATCATATAAAACATAGCTAATCCCTTTCTACATCTAGATAATTACCACACATCCATCCATGATACTCAATACAACATCACATCAATAAGACAAGTATGATAAGAGAATACATTATTTTCTTAACAAGAATCATAAACACTACCCATAAGAATGGTCATCTATTACAAAGCTAATCTTACAAGATTACAACATAATACTACATCAAGATACATAGTCTCTGATTTACAATTGTGAATATCTCATGATATATAATTATAATGATATCTTTTAACTAATACAAGAGTGCATCATATATCAATCTGCTCAAACAAAATCACATACAAGCTGAAGAGATAGAGAATCCAAATCCACACAAATGATCATCCAATGAAGAGAACATTCCAATGGAAGAAGGCATCAAACCACTTGAATGAACCAATAAGGAACCACCCCTCGTACTCTATAGAATGACACAAGGTCCCACACACACTCTAGACTTAGGCTAACACCTACCAACCAAAGGACATAACATAAAAATAACCACAAATAGAAAAAAACCACATGAACAATAACCCAAGATACATCACTAGGCTAAATCAAAAGCATAAAATTCCCAGAGGCTATCCAACAAACAAGGCTTAAGGAAGAAGGACATATGTAGGGAAGAGTATCATCACATTCTATCCTCACAAAGAAGGGAGAACTATAGGATCTCCACCCGATTACGAGATCTCCACCAATTACCCCTCATATTCATGTGAAACTTACTCAACCTATGATAGAATCAAGGGAGTTCATCCACAACCTTCCCAAGCTCATCTCAAGTCTCTATGTAATGTCCACCAAAATACCCTAGAGAAATTAACCAACTCACTAACAAATAGAGAAAAAAAATTAACAAAAAAAGTAAACCAATGCAACACATATAACTCAATAATCATTTCCATCTACTTAAATATTCACTAACCATGCACATAATCTACTTAAGCATGATTGTAAGAGTATAATACGCAAGTGGAAATAAATAAAATCTCATCAACTAACATTCCCTAGGGTATCTCAATGCCATTAATTAACATGAATACATACAACATCATAGAATTCTAATATCTTTATTAACTCTAACATTCATTCCTAACATTTTCTCTTTCCTATACCTAAAAATTTGTCCATTTAATTAAGCTATCATGAACACATTTCATTATAATCCAATTACCATTTATTTCCCTTAGATTCATTTACAAGATTCAATTCCAAATGTTCCCAATCCCTTTCTCTTAACCATTCAATATACCATCATTATTTCATTATTAAACATCACCAACAACATATCTAATCCATTTATATCAATAAGATTAACCATACATCCAAACATAGTACCCAATGCATAAACCATATCCAAGAGATGAGAACAATAAGAGAATGATTCCCTTACTAACAATTTCAATAAACAAGATGATTAAGGATGAACATCTAGTTACATGACTTATCCTACAAGAATATCCAATCATCCTCTTACATGATTACATTATCATTTACATCAAGATACATAGTCATAAATTACAAATATGTCTATCTCAAGATACATGATACAATAATATCTTCTAATCTACTAGTACATAGAATATGCTCCAAGAATCCAACCATAAGCTAAAGACGTAAAGAATCCACATCCACGCACATGAGAAACCAATGAAGAGAACATCCCAATGGAAGAAGAAATAAAACCACCTGACCATGTGGAACCATAAGGAACCACCCCTCATGCTCCAAAGAATGACAAAAGGTCCCACACACACTCTAGACCTAGGCTGACACCTAACAACCAAAGGACATAACATAAAAGGAACCACAACTAGAAGAAACATCATGAACCATAATCCAAGCCACATCACAAGGCTAAATCAAAACATAAATCTCCTAGAAGCTAGTCAACAACATGGCATAAGGAACAATAACACATGTAGGGAAAGTGTCATCACATGCTACCCTCACAAAGAAGGAAGAACTACAAGATCTCCACCCGTTTATGGGGTCTCCACCCAATTCCCTAATAGTCATGCAGAACTATCTCAACCTATGAGAGAATCAAGGGAGTTTGATCTACCATCTCCATGGTCTTCCCAAGCTTATCTCGAGTCTCCACTCTAGAGTTATGAGGTGGGGCACCAAAAATCATATTATTCTCTTGTTTAGATGAATCTTAATTACCCAACCCATCTAATTAATTATTTAGTTTATCACTTAATTAATCAAGAAAACCTCCAATGTGTTCTTGGTGGTCTAAAATCCAAGCATCCTTAAAAGTAACTATTGTCAAAGGGATTTGCACCCAAAAGTTAAGTTGAGAGCTTAGCAATGTTGTGAAACATGGGAACATCATCAAGCCTATGGGTTGCTTGTTGTGAGGATTAACCTCTAGATTATGGGTTGGCTCCCCTTTTGAGATCCTAAAACTATTGATTTTTCCTGGAAAAGAGATAGGAAGATGCTTCATAAATGAAACTATTGGTACTAAGGTGATGCACCAATGGATAAAGAGAGTTGTCTTTCTATTTAACTCACACAATACTCAACTAATGAAGCTTTATTAAATCATAGCTCTAATTCACATGCTTGCAAAATTGATTCTCATGAAAGGTTTTTAATTCTTGATGTTTGTTTGAAGGAACACAGTGTTGTTTTTCACAACTAACATGCATAAGAATCAAACACATTCATAGACCTGCACCATAACATGCTTTTTCTACACCAAGCATTGAAGGAATGAAACAAAAAAATAGAGGATTTCAAGGTAAAATCATCATATTTTTATCAAAGAATTCACACACAACACAAGGACAAAAAAAAATGGAGAAGAAAATATGCTTCTTTATTAAGAAAAATAGGTTACTTGCATTACAAGTCTGAAAGAATGTTCACACAACAACTGGTATTACTCATAAGGAATGAGTTAAAAAGTGCACGCTATGTTGCTACAACAAAAGAGAGATCAAGAACTCAGAAGAATAGAAGGAGAAACTTGACTTATATCAAAAAAGATCCAAAAATATTTAAAATTTTGAATTCTTGGTTTCTTTTGAATTGATTGACTTTTGCTCCTCCTACAAATAAACTATCTAACTAATTAGGAATTTGAAAAACTCAGTTGATGGGTGAGTTTTCTTGAAAATCCTTGAAAAGGGGCCTTGAAATTGAAGATATGTGGTTGTTAACTGCTTCGAAACTCCCCTTGGTTGATGAGTTACCCTTGAGGGCCTTTAAATCAAGTGTAAAGTTGTTATCAAGCCCTTAAAAACCCTCTCAAATCAAGGGATTTATCTTTGGATGAACCCCCCTTTTGAGATTTAAATCTTTGAGCTTGCATTGATGAGTATTTTGAATTTGAAATTATTATCAAGATCTATGAAATCAAGGATATAACCTCTATTACATTTTTGTATCTAATACTTTGCCACTTGTCTTCTCATCAAGAGTAAGACTATTATCTTTGTCTTGAGACTGTTCATTTATAGGCTTATGACTACTACCAAGATCTTAATCAGTGTCATACTTAGAGAATATTGGCTTCTTACATTCATGATCATGAGGAACACTTGTGTAATACCCCTCCCTTGATTAGACTCTTTTTAACCTAGTTTGTCCATGGTTGAATTTTCAGTGATTTTGTGGATGCACCGTGTAGTGATGTTTTATTCAAATATTATGATATAATCGATTAAGCTTTGATGTGTGACTCAGCGAATGTTGATTATGCATTATCTCCTTATGGATGATTAGATCTTAATTTTGTCTATGCAGTATATCTTTGTAGATGATGAAATGTTAATTTTAAATTATGAGTTACTAACCATGGACTAACACATTTACTTTATATATGATTTTCACTATGAAGATGTCTTCATGTAAGTGTGTGGAATCTATATGGGGTGTGAGGAGATGATTTTTCGTCACACTTCGGTGAGACACAGAACATCATGATTCTCCTTCACCGGTGTGTCTATCGTGTTTGAAGATGTGCGTGTGTGTGTGTGTGTGCGCGCGCGCGGTTCAGTGATGCAGGAATTGCAAGTATAAGTACCGTGCAAATACAAGGTACCGACTCCACTTGGCTTCACAGATCTGAGTGTACCTAGTTAATCTGATGGAAGTGGAGGAGGTAGTCTTAAGTCCCTAATGTCATCCCTATCCTTGCTTGTTAGTGAGTGTTGTTGGTATTTTTTCAACCTTGTGCCCAATGTCGGTATGCAGGTCGTGTCTTTATTTTGTTTAATTAAGTTTGTGTGTGTTTTTTGTTTTGTGATTTGTTATATCCTTCTAGTGTACATTATATGTGAAATTAATTATTAATCCTTAGGGTAATTTTGGGTTAAAGTGTATTCTCATGAATAAATTAATTAGGGATAAATTGAAAAGGACCCTTATAGTATTAAAACAAATAAATCAATTTCACCAATCTTGCCAATTAAATTAATTGTCAATATATATAAATCATATGGTGACTTAATTTATTGTTGTGTTTTTTTTTTAGAAAAAGGTAAATTAAATGTTTGAAAATAAAATATCTTCATATTGACTTTTTGTATATGAGGAAATTATATTTATTTAAAATTTAAAAGTATTCAACTTTCCATGAGAGGGATTTGAAATTTTATTTTTGGAAAAGTATTATTTGGAGAAAAAGAAATTTTGACCTAAAAAGATTTTGGGAAAATCTCTTTTTATTTTGGGAGTTTTGTTGGATAAGGGAGTCTTGGCATTTTGGGGAAAATTGGTTCTTGTTGAAGAAATTCTTGTTTTGGGAAGGATTTGGTTGCTCTCCGCCAAAATTCTCTTCCAGGAAAGCAATTCAAGTTGGTTTTCAAAACTATTGGTTAGTTATTTTTATTCTTATGTGAGTGTGTAAGAATATTGCTTTCTTTCTTTGTCTGATTGAAGAAATTGTTGTTTGTGAAAAAATCCTTTCAGCTGGGTTTTATATGATAGCAATTTAAGTTTGAAGATAACTTATTCAGCTCATTCTCTTTCAATTTGTGAATTTGGGCAAGGGAGGGTTTTCAAATTTTTCCCAATCTTAGGAACAATAGATTGTCTAAGAAAATGGATGAGTGGAAAAATTTCATAGAATAGCTTGTCAGAATCATTGATTCAGTTTGTATATATGAATTTTGAATCTAAAAATAAATAAATTAAATTGTTTGCCCTATTTTTGGACAGAGAAATTTACCCTATTTTTGGGCAAAAATTTTACCCTGCCCTATCGTGGGCAGAGCTTGCTTTGCTGTTGAAATTTTTATCAATAAAAAATTGATATTTTGTTTGTTTTTTAAAAAATTTAAAAAAAATTATAAATTTGAGTGTGTGGGGGAGTCGTGGGCTCAACCCCACACACCCACATTGTGGGGCACCCACATATGTGGGCTGCAGGCCACATAGTGGGGTTGCAGACCACGTAGTGGGCTGCAGACCCACTACATGGGTTGCACACCCCACAGACCCCTCTTTCTCTCTCTCTGCATTAACAATCATGCAGAAAAAGAAAAAGTAAAAAAGAATGAAAGGCAATGCCAACATCCAAAAAAAATAGAAAACGCCAATTTGCCCAGTCAAATTTGGAATTTGGTTTTAAAAATAATAATAAAATATATAAGTTTTTTATTAAAAAAGCAGCGTTAACTAAGATGCTGACCCTTAACATAGAAAGAGACTATCAAAAAAGAAAAGCCCACAAGCAGGAAAAACTACATATTGGAGCAAGCCCGGGACCAACAAGGTCAAACAAAGGGAACTTGTCCAACCTTCAACAACTCAAACCCAGCTCAGGGAGGGGTGTGGACACCCAATCAAGGGGGGGTGGGGAGGACTTCCCCTTCCGCCTGCGACAAACAACAGTCCAAGTGATACTACTCTCGGGGACATCAAGGGAATGACCAAGTGGAAACGATATCGTGTGTGTGTGTGTGTGTGAGTGTGTATTATAATGTAATTTGAAATTAGAGATTTTGATTTAAATATGAATGTTGATTGGATACTTTGTAAATGGAGTTTTAATAGTAAACATGGGCTAAAATTTAGCTCAATTGGCTTTAATTGGAAAAGATCCATATTTGTTTTCAATTATATGGTTGATGTGTTTGTTTGGACTTAATTAAAAAATTCAATTACAATGTACCCGTTTTTTAGTCATGTTTGGGTTTGGTGACTTATTGGTCCAATTTTTGTGAAAAGGAAAAATTATCATATGTATTTGAGTATGTTTTGAATTCAAGTTGTTTTCTTGTTGACAAGACAATTGGTTGAATGTTAACTTTTATTTCCCTAATGTTCCCTCTATGTGATCGTATCTTGATTTGTTTTTTTTAGGGCAAGTGAACTTGATGGGATATTATTTTACTCCATTGGAGTATTTTGGTGTTTTTATGAAAAGGGACATTATCCTTGTGCTTGTGTTGGAATATGGTTGAATGAAAGTTATTTGTGCAAGTTAATTGGTTAAGTGGTTTATGATGGTTTTTCTTGCTTGTCCTTTCATGTGGTCATGTCATAGGAGTGATCGAATTGTGTTGTGATACCTCCAGTTTGGTTACACCTTGGTAGAGGAATCATGTAGCCTTATTGTTCATTCAGTTGTGCTTGAACTCTGTGTGTTGTTACTTGGCCTTTATGTTGTCCTGGAGTTCTTTGGAGGTTGTGTAGTGTCATATGGGAGAGTGGCTTCTGAATGGGGTTTAGGGCCCAAAGTGGCTGCCAGGATAGCCCCTTAGATGTTGGATAATTAAGTGATAACATAATAATATAATGGGGATGTTTGGGTTTCAAACATTAAATAAGATTATTGTGCCTTGCTCATGGTTGAGTGCTAGTATAGACTCAACACTCGGGAGGCCTGGAATGGAAAACCAACTACCTTGTCTTCACGAAAGGTTTGTTGGGTCTGCATGAGTCATGGATGGGGGTTGGGGGTTTGAGAGAGACTACCAAGATAACCTAAGATGGGGATCAGGGTAGGCTTATGGAGGTCTGCTAGGATAATACATACCAGCTATACGATGACACTCGTCCCTTATGTTCACTAGTGTGTAGTCTTGTGATGATTTTTTATTTGGAGCACTCTTGTGGGAGTCATACCTGTATGTTTTTTCTTTATGTGAGTATCTGATATGCATGTTAGACATGTGATGCTTTATAGTGGTTTTCTTGAGGGCCTTATTTCTATCTCCTAGCACAGAGAGGTGGTTCCTTTTTGGGGCCACATGGTCGGGTGGTAGTGCCACTTTCCATAAGAGTTTTGTATGTTCCCTTCTTGCAAAGGATTAGCTTTTTAGGTGCTCCAGTTGCCTTTCTGGGATTTGCTCATCTCGTTGTACTAGTGGATCCTCTTTTGTTCTTTTTGGATCATTCTTGTATCTCTTGGACCTCATGTGGTCAAATTTATCTTTTGGTTATGTATGCCTTCATGGCGAGATATAATTTTTAATGTAAACATTATGTTTCTTATGAGATAGTGAATATATGCAATGTAATATTATTTAAACCTTGAAATGTAAAGGAGATGTAATGATGAGTATTAGATGGTTAAATATATATCATTTATTAGATTCACTGATATAATGTAATGGAAAGAATCATCATGAATGAGACATAGACATGTTAATTTTATCACATGCAATCGTATGAAACAATCATTGTATAGTGTAATTTGAGTCTTTATGATTAAATCATCTTTAGTGGATTAATTAATGTAAAACAATGTTTAGTTTAGATATGTAAGCCATGTTGGGAAACCCTTCAGGAGTTTAGGTTAGTATAAGTCTTTTGTTGTGAAAATTAAATGTAATGCTATCTTAATACATCATTTAGTTTATTAAAGTTATAAAAAATATATATTTACACACTTTTCTAGTGTTTAGTTTAATCCCTTCAGAGTTTCCTGGCGGGGCATTACAACTTGCATATCCTGCCAATGTCTTCCTAGTTTTTCTGATTTGTGCTCTTTGTCTTACTGTATTTGCAAATTGTCATGCCTTTCGGGCCTATCTATCTAGATGAGAACCTTACTATCCTTAGGGCTGCAACCTACCCATTGATATTGTAACCTTCTTTTTCCTTTTCCACTGTAAATGACCTTTGTACTACTGCAACCAAATAGAGATCTGCTCATGATCACATTTTGGGGTTGTTCTCCAAGTGTAATAATTGTCATTGAATTTTATAATGACTACTACAACTAAAAGAATTTAATCATCATTGTTCCAAGGATTTGGGTCCCAATATGATTGGGTGTGATCCCCTCATACCCTTGTTTTGAGGATTGCTCTTAAAATATACATTGTTTTGACTATGATAGTCAAATATGACTATGACTAAAGCTTCTTGTCTTTGTTCTCACAAGAATATGATTGTGTATTAGACTGTGAATGGCTATTGCTCTTCAAACTATCTTTAATCATTGTGTGTTATGTCCTTTGTTAGCAAACTATTTGTTGTTATAGATTCTTGTCATATGGTTGTCAAACATGATTGGTTCCTATACTATATCACTGTGCTTGAATGCTTAAACTACCAAAGCATTGAATTTTGGAAGCTCATTTCACTATTTGACAAGCCTTAAGACTATCAATCCATCAAAATTTGCTCACTGATGGGTAATGTCCAGCACTTCTTTTTCCTTTCTTTGGAATCTTTATGACTTCTTCTTAACATTACACCATGAAAATTAGGTCATGAAGCAGTTGTCAAAAACAAGAGGGCTCTGTCATAATGCAGATACAATCCTATCCTTTGTAAGTATTCCTTAATAGTTGCACTATGTAATGTCCATATATTGCCCTTGTGATGAATAATTTCAAATGTTGTTGCTCTTAATGAACTCTTTGAATATCTTTTGATAGAGTGACTGTACTAATTGTCTTTGTGGCTTTCAACAATAAACAATCCCAAAACCATAACTATGGTTGTGTGTACTATTGGATTCCAAGAACACTGAGAGGGAGGGTGAATCAGTGCTCTACAGGTATAAGAATTTCTGAACTTATTGTTGATCAACCAGGTACCATAATATAAAATTAAAGTGCATAAACAAATCAACGCATAAGGCAATACCATAACACCAATATTTATACGTGGAAAACCTTGTAAAGGGAAAAATCATGGTGGAGTTGGGACCCATAATATCTATATACTTGATCAAGGTATACAAATATTACATAGAGGGGTATGCACATGCATACAAGCTTACCGCCTATATTTCACTACTCAAATACACATATATGGAAGTCTCACTGACTTACAGATTGTTACATAATGATTTATCACAAAAATGAACTTAAATGACACATCTGACCATGCTAGATAAGTTCTAGTTGTAGCTCTGACTTCTTCAATTGAACCGATGATACTGATACTCTGTTCTGCTATCGGTTACGATTGCACATGTGCAACTGCGCTAATATGCTAGTATTCGCTCATCAATTCGCATACCATCAATTCTTGACGCATTCACATCTCAAATTGCATCATATGTATGTATCTAATCCATCACTAAGAGATCTCCCTTATATAACCTTATAACTTGTTCATCATGTCGGCCTTCACAATGAAAATAAACTTGTCAGCTTCCTTCCAGATCACAAAGTATACTACAAATTAGCCCCGTGATCTTGTTTTATGTGGGTCTTGCACGCTACCTTCAATTCCTCCAATGACTTTATTGGGTCCCACAATATGAATTATCAGTACCAAAAATAACCAGTTAACAAGTGTAAACCATAGGATGTATACCAATTGGCCTTATCTAGACAAAATGATAAAGTGATGAATCTAGATGAAGAAATACCATCTCCTGAAGATGAGTTGCCATCAATGACAACCCAAAATGCAATTCACCTCAGAAGGTGACTACCGAATGAGTGTCAATTGCCAACATGTACTCCTTTGATATATTCAGTAGGCAATGTGTGTCTATCATTTTACCTATCATGGCCACTCTAACAGGGAACATCGCTATTTTGACTGTGAAAGGAGTTTAGGTTTGCATTGGTATGACTTTTGTTTGGCATCTTCCCTATTACTTACCTTGCTTTGTGCTCACAAAACTATAGTTTCGATTTGGATGGTATCCTCAAATATAACAAAACTTGAAGGAACCACATACATTACAACTTTTGCATCACAAAACATGTGAATATTGCTCATATTATATAAAACTTCATACTAAATGCAAAGCCATTAGTATCCTTATTCTAATGCAACCCTTGACCTTTATATTTAGCTCCTTATGTTTTGATATAGTATGTGATTGTACCTTGATGCTTTAGAAAGATAGTGATCTTTTCTTTGCTTACCACTATCAAAAACTATCATCTAACCCTACAACTTTATGACTAAAACCACTGATTACATGGTATCCCAGTTATCCAAAGTTGTTCAAAACTTTTCTCTTCTTTATCTTCATGGGTATTGTGACCAAACCTTTGAAGGAAGCTAACTGTTGATGATTCACCCTTATAAAGGTGTATGTCCTATTGGTGTTGACCTGTCTAGATATGAGTACCATTGAAGGCTGCTAAAAGACAGTGATTGTTGCTATGATGTTCACTACATAACAAAATCATGACTCTTTTTGTATGGATGATAAGGAACAGTGATTTCTCTGAAGGTGCCATTCATTTGACCTTTGCAATCAATTTGATGTGAGTTCTCATAAACTAAAACTTATTGCTATGCTCTTCTCTGTTGTACATGAAATGTAAACATATAATTTCAAACGGACAAAAGTATGCCTTTTTTCTTCCTAAGGGATTTTTTTCGTTAATGACCGAGACATGAGGAATGCTAAAAATGTGATCATGTTCTTATCCTTTAATGTTCATTAGAGATGTTGTAGATGCTACACCATGGTAGTCTTTTGTGATGGCTACTATTCAAAGTCCTTATGTTGTCTACTGCTCTCATGACACTGAGATCAATTGCTTAAGGATTGCACACTACCCTATCACTGCCCATTTGTACCGCACCATACTCTAAGGTTATTCATTGTGTTCCTTATGACATTGTTTGGAGTGTGATCTCTTACTCCTCATTCTTTATATTGTCATTAAGATTGTTTCAAAACTACATATGACCCCTTTCAAAGGCAGTAGTTGTGTCTAGTTCTTTGTGATTCCATGGATTGTTCCCAACTCTTTCTATAATTGTGATTGTATCCTTTGATACAATAATAATCTGGAAAATGATACAAACTCTTCAAGATTTGAATGAACCACTATGCATTCCATTAAACTCTCAAAATGTTCACTACTATTCAATGAATCTAAATAAACAAAATGAACAAAATCTTTTGTAATAGCACTCATATTTTTGTAAACTATGGTAAAACAACACAACGATAATAAATCCAAGAGCAGGTGCAGGAACGCAATAGATGAACAATGACATGAGTTATTTGGAGTCCTACCTCTATCAAAATCCTTGATAACTGCTTGTAAACTCCAGAAAAATTGCCCCATTGATAGATTTGATGCCTCCATGTTCCTCATGTTGTTATTCTTGCTAGAAACCTACTTCATTTTAGTTTGGAACTAAGACTCTTTCTCTATGTGGTTTTGTTAGCTAGTTGAAACCTCTCCTTTGACGACCATAAAGAGAAAAGAATGAATCTAGGTCTTGCCTTACTGTTGTATTCTCACTTAACTTGAGTTAGAACTGGGGTTGAGAATCTTTTACCAAATTAAAATCTAATTTCCCTCCCCTTTCAAAGGTCACATGATTTTTTATAAACTTTTCCTACACCAAATTCGGCATTCAGGAAATCAGATTATCATGGAGACATGTTATGTTACATTTAAACATTGAAACAAAAGATGAAGACATTTCATAGCATAATAATTTTGTCATCTTGGCTCCTAATTCCTCACAATTTTTCACAACACCATAAAACTTAGTGTGAAGCCATTTTTCACCTAAGAATGAAAAATAGGTAACAGTAACCTCTTGGTAGCTTATCTCTCATGACCTCGGCCATCACATGGAAGCCCACTCACCCTAATCATGTTCCAAGACCTTAGGGTAAACATCAATGCATAACAACAATAAGGAGGTTCATTAAAACCACATAATAGCATCCACATATAGATATTCAAATATTAATCAATAGCCAAAATACCATAATTCCAATTCACACATAAAATAACCAAGAGCCTCATAAAATAATCAATAATCATGAGCAAGTCATGATCCCTCTTTCTCAGCCATAAATAATACAATCCTCTACAAGGAGGCAAAACCATCTTACTGGAGCTATAATAAAGCAGTCCTCCATAGAAAGGTAAAACCATCTTGTTGGAGTTATATGAATACTCAAATAATCCATTTTGATCACAAATACAAATCTGGAATAACAAAGAATTCCAAAAACAACCTATGGAGTAAAACACAAACTCTTAAAATGTACTCAAACTTAGAAAAAGACCACAATATTATAATCAAAGCAGTCTGGTGCATCTACCAAAATGATCAGCACATTCACTAGATGGTTCAGTGCATATACTAATCAGAACAACACCTTCGCCCAACAATTTAGCGCATAAGTAAACCAAAGTAGTGTATTCTCAAAGATTCTACAGCACATACACACCATCGTGTAGCACATACACTCAACCTATCAATGCATTTACAGATCCTTGTAGCGCATATGACCACTGGGTAGCACATATGGTCTTCAGACCAGCGCATAAGGAAAATAATACAACGCTTTTGCCTTAAATTTTAGTGCATATATATTACAATTTAGCGCATTCATGCGAGCGATATAAAAGACTCGGACACATAACCAAACTTGAGTCTGAGTTCTATAAATACAATGGGCTCACGAAAGACCATGCCAAGGAAGATAATAGAGGTGTGACATAACACAAAAAATGGAGTAAAGCTAACAATAAATAAGCAAGCCTTCCAGGTGACAAAATCAACTCTCGGCAAGGTAGAATACAAGGACCTCCATGGAGTACAGAACTAGCAATATGGCTTGCTCAAACAAATAGAATGAATGACCAAAATGACATTCAAACAATCAAATAAGAATGATGATAATAGGAACTTCCCAGACAAACAACACCATTACAAAAAGATTCATAGTAGTCCAAAGAAAACAGATACAAGCCATTCACGGCAAACACCAAAGCCAACCCAGCTTCCCATAAGAAATCAAAACTATATAAAATATATTTAACCCAAGATCTCATATACAAGTTTATATTTATCTAGCTATATAGCAAAGCCCAAAATTCCTTCCTACAAACAATCTTTTCACAAACAATCTTTTCAAATGAAAATGCAGAGAAGGTATGATTTTCTCCAACCTAGTAATAGAAGAAAAAGGTCTAAGGATTCAAAGAACCACAATCCAAATTCACGAAAATCCAAAACCAATCTCCAATGCAAATCAAAAATCAATTAAATCTTTAGACAAATGCAAAAAAAATCCTATAAGCCAACCCCCGAATACGCTCAAAAAACCAAATTTATAAAAATTAATCTAAAGACTATGCAATCTCTCAGCCAATAAAAGTAATCTAAAATATAATATTTCCTACCAACCATACCCAAATTTGAGGTAAAATAATATAAAATAATAATATTTAAATCTCACAACCAACCATAAAATAGGGTAGGTAGAGTAAATAGTAAATAAATAACCTAAAGGGGTAAAAAGAGATTATAAGAAGAGTTCAATAATAAAATAAACCATAGGCATAATAAATATAAATACCCAATTAAATTCAAAGCCACAAAACATTATAAAATTAATCAATAATTAAATAATAAATCCAATAAATCAAAAGTTCGATAATAATAATGCTTGAATAAATATTAATTCATAAAATAAAATCATCAAATAAACATTAATAAATAATAAATAATAAATTTCTAATAATTATAATCACACATTAACATTAAATATTAATACCATCCATTACTTTAATTCAATATTTAATAAACTATATAGATCAATTAATTTATTTAATTAATTAATAATCATAACTCACAAGGCAACCCAGAATAGGGTTGAACAACATGTACCACATAACGTTATCAAGACGACTCAAGCCAAGACACTAAACTGACAAGGTATCAACTTAAGCTTAGAGTGTGTAGAAGGAACTCATGTCACCTCTGATCAACTTGTCATTGGGATTTAAAGACACGCTCGGACATGTGATACCGGGTGGAGTCGATGTCTAGTCCCTGCAAACCTCCAACTACTAATAACCACAAGACAACATATACAATTGCATATATCATAAATAATTGAACAAGTGAAGAGAATCACAACATCATATCATGCTCGTAATGAGTGGCATGACATTGTCTCTTTCATGAATACAGTAGTAAGACAAACATGGCAAGCATAGCATCAACATATCCAAAGTAATCATGAAATGGGGTTAGCACTAAAGAGATGCCACCATATCATCATAGGCAATAAAATTCATCCATGAATAATGAGTGCATATAGATCATCAAATGTAAGTCCATCCATCATAAATCATAATGTATCAAGTGTCAATATAAAATATATAACATCATCTATAAGCATCTGAAATATAAATCACTCTATAATTATCAATCAAACATCATGAAAAAGTCTAAACAAGTCTATCAATACACAAAAGAAAGATGAATCAGGGAGGGACACTACACTCCACTCTAGGGTTGTGAGATGGGGCACCAAAACCATTTTATTGTCTTGTTTAAATGGATCCTAATTACCCAACCCATCTAATTAATTATTCAGGTTATCACTTAATAAGGCAACTAAGGTAGCAACTAAGGCTACATGGTGGAAAGGCACATCGGTATAACATTATATGGTGTTGAAGTTACCCGATCAACCTAGGAGTTTTTCTAAGGTGGTTTCTTTGGAACCATAAGATCCTAAGGCATCCCCTCCAACTCTTGGTGGGGCTGCTAAAACTGTGCATGTGCCTCTTGATGTCTCATGTGTGATGGAGACTCAGGAGATTTGGCTAGTACTCTGTTTTTACCAAATTTGTTGACTTGCATGCTGATATTGGGGTTTTGTCATCTGTTCGTTCCGGTGAGGTTGTGTTCTATCGAACTGGGGCAGACTGGTGATGTTGGGGTTTTGCCTTTGTTGTCTGTTGGCTCTAATGAGGCTAAGATAGTGGTTGTTGGCTCTCCTTCTCGGGATTTTGGTGTGTTGGATTGGCATGTTAGGGCAGCACAAGTGGAAGAGGGATGGATTTCTATTAAAGGCAAAAAAGCTAAGTCCTTTAAACCTTCTTTCAATATATGACTCTCTGATCCCATAAGAGAAATTATAAATGTAAACCTTGATGGTTCTTGTGTAGGGGATGGTTTTTGGTTGGTTGCAGGTTGTTCTTTCTGCAGCTTTGTTGTTTTTGGTTTTGGGTGTCCTTTTTACCCATGGTTGTCTGGTGATTTCCTGTTCCTTTTATTTGGACAACTTTCTAGATGAGGATTCTAGTTCCTATCTTTTTCTAGTTGTAAAGGGTTTTGGGTCCCTTCAAAACCTATTTTTCCCCTAATCAAAAACAAGAAAAGTTTCAATATGTTCTAAGTGGTCTAGACTTCAAGCATACTTAAAAGGAACCTCTTGGCAACTTATCTCTCATGACCCCAGCCATCACATGAAAGTCCACTCCCCCTAACCATGTTCCAAGACCTTAGGGTAACAACATCAATACAACAACAAGGAGGCATGTTCAAATCCCAATAATAACATCCACATATAAATATTCAAATTTGAATCAATAACCAAAAAGTCATAATGCGAAGTCACATAATGTAACCAAGAGCCTCATAATAACCAATAATCATGAGCAAGGTATTATCCCTTTTGCTTAGCCATAAGGTATTACAATCATCCACAGCAAGGCAAATCCATCTTGTTGGAACCACAACAATACTCAAATATCCATCTCAAATCAAATAAGCCATCTCAAGAAATCACAAGGATGTGAAAACAACCTCTGGTACAAAATACAGACTTAAGAAAAATTGACCTTGAAAGTCAAAAGACCAGAAAACAGTAAACAAAGAAGAACAACGCAATCATCAAATGATTCAATGTTTTTGTTCAACAGTTTAGCACATTCAACGAGCCAAATAGTGCATTTGTACATTAATCTAGTGCTTTCACTCAAAACATTAGTGTTTATGCTCAATCTGTCAGCGCATATAGAAATGGTGCATTCAGGATTCAGAATAGCACAAATACAAAGAAGGGTAGTGCATATAACCATAATAATAGCAGATATACCCAATAAGGTAGCACATATGATACAGGGTTTAGCACTTCTGAACACCAATTTAGTGCAAATACAACAAAGGCGAAATCGTCTCAAACACGAATAAAAATAATGTGACTAAGTCCAAAATACAAACTCCAAAGCATTGCATATACAACAAGAGACTCGAAAAACTCAATTCCATCCAAAATTGAAACATAAATGGCAAGATCACATAAATACAAAAGCTAGAGACCAAATGGCACAGTGCATAAAGTTATTTACGACAATCATACAAAATCCACTCTCAGTAATAAAGCTTATGAAATCAAAGACTCCCAAAGCACGCACTCACCGCAATACAATACAACATGCTTCTGAGGCAAGAGTACCAAAGTCTCCTAATATAGATTCACGGATCAAATCTTCATTGCAATACACAGAAAGATAGAAATAAAAGCCATTCACGATGAAAAACCAAAATAGCCCTCAATATAAATCAAACTATAGTAATACTTTAGATATTTTATCATTCAAATTTTTTTATTTTATCACACAGCAAACCCAATTTTTCTTCCTATAGACAATCTTATACAAAAAAGCCTTTCGAAAGCAAAATGTGCAGAAGGTGAAAATCTCCAACCTAGTAAAATAGAAGTTGTGGACCAAGAAATTCAAAGAAGCACAAATCCAAAGCCAAGCTCCAATTTAGTTCAAAAATCCAAAATCTTCAAACAATGAAAATTATTTTCCCAACAAGCGAACCCCTGCAAATGCTTAGAAAACTCTATGTATAAAAATTAATCCAAAAACTATACAATCTCCCTGGCCAATCAAAATAATCCAAAATATAATAAACTATACCATTGCAAAAATTGAAATGAAATAATATTAAATAATATAATCTCACCTCCTAAATCTCACAACCAAGAATAAAAGAGGGTAGGTAGAGTAAATAATAAAATTGAAATGAAATAATATTAAATAATAGAATCTTACCTCCCAAATCTCACAACCAAGAATAAAAGAGGGTAGGTAGAGTAAATAATAAATAAATCAATCAAATGAGTAAATGGGAAATAATAATAAGAATAACCAATTAATTATTTTTTTTATTGACAATGCTTTTGAGACTTGAACTTAAGACCTCCCATGTAGGAGGTTTGCAACTAACCGCTGCAGTGTGGGGTCATCCCCTAAATACCTAATTAATTACATAAAGCATGAGTGCAATAATATAAACACCCAATTAAATATAAAGCCACAAAACATAATAATATTAAATCAACAATAACTAAACAATAAATAAATAAATAATAAATCCAATAAATCAAAAGCCCAATAGTATAAATGCTCAAATAAACATTATTCCAAATAACATTAATAAATATTAATCCTTAATAATAAATTACCCAATCATAATTAAATATCAAAACTTTATTTTAAATTAATTTTAATGTTAATAAACTTTATGAATCGATTAATTATTAATTAATTAATAATCACAACTCATAAGGCAACCCGACAAAAAGGGTTGAACATCATACCACATGACACTAACAAGACGACTCACGCCAAGACACTAAATTGACAGGGTATCAACTTAAGCCTAAAGTATGTAGGAGAAATTCACGTCACCTTCAATCAACTTGACATTGGGACAAAGACACGCTCAAACCTATGAGACCAAGCAGAGTCAATGTCTAGTACATGCAATCCTGCAACCACCAATATCCACAAGAAAACATATACATCACAAATATAATAATATCATCAAACAAGTGAAAAAGAATTGGGACATCATATCATGCTCGTAATGAGTGGTATGACACCATTTTTATCACAAATACAGTAGTAAGATAATCACGGCAATCATAACATCCTCTCATCCAGTATAACCATGAAGTGGTGTTAGCACTACAAGATACCATCATGTTATCATAAGCAATATAAATCACACATGTATAATGAGTGCATTTAGATCACCAAATATAAGTCCATCCATCATAATAATACAGGATATATCATCATCCACATAAATCACCAAGTATCATATGTCAATATAAAATGTCTAGCATCTACTATAAGCATCTGAGATATAAATAAAGCCATAAGTATCATGAAAACATCATCAAAGAGAGTCTAAGAAAGTTTATCGATGCACAAAAGAAAGATAAGTTTGGGAGAGGCACTACATATTATGGTGGTCCTTACATGAATCAGCCCTATGCGTGTTATATGATGTCATCTTAGTTCATCATACCCTTGTGCCTAGTATCTCATTCTAAATCAAATTAAGTGCATACTATATGGTAGTTATCATATGGTGCTCAACAATCTCCCCATCCATCTATCCTACATGTTTAGATTTCATTTACTCTATATTTTTATCTCCCATATATCTATCCCATCTATTTTCCTCATCCCCACTTAATTTTTTATACCATGTGAACTTCCATCCATTCCCATCTTACTTTTTCTATACCATTACATTTTTCTTGACCTCAATGCACTTTTATTTCATTCATTGTCACTTGCATCCATTCTAATAATTGTGTTGTCGATTTATTTTATCGTGCATAATATAGACTCGTTAGTCTGTCCATTATCATTTCCATCCATTTCATTATCATTTATTTTCATCTTGCATAATATATACTTGTTAGTCTATCCATTAGTCATTTTCATCTTTTCACCCATCATCATCGACATCATATTCCTAGGCTACTACATCAATAACACATCTACCATAATCATTCATAAATCAAGCATGCATCATCTCATCTATTTAGAGAGCACCAGCATGTTATCTTGAACATGCATGTCCTCTCAAGGAGGTATCCTCATCGTCATCTTTACTCTTGTCATCTTTCTTCTTAGTCACTCCTTTGAATGATTGGGGCATCTTCAATCTAACCATTTTCTTCCAACATCCATGTTTTAATCTTCTTTGAAATGATGCTACTTCGTAACACCATCTCAAAGAGGGACAAAATATAGATGCCTAAATATGACCACTTGTGTTTGGTCAATTTATCTCTATTTCATTAATTTCCCATCATTTATATTAATTAAATATTATTCTATTATTTAATTAATATTATTTATTTCCTCTCTTTTCTTAAGGCGTGTCCTAAGATAAATAGTTGATTTTAATTATCTGCCCCATCTATCCTACTTTACCCATTTATATCCTATAAATTAAATAAATAAATCTTATTTATTTAATTTTCACCTTACATGCCACATCCTCCTACTCTCCCATTTGTCATAATCCAATCCCTCTTTTTACTCTAATCCTAATATACCCCCTAATCATTTTCACACTCTTAATCCTTGATTTAAGTGTGGTCAACCCCACACACACACACACACACACACACCCAATCACATCATGCACATGAGCCCTTGTACATGTGACATGGCCTTACTTATTGTCCTCTCTAGTACCCCAAAGGACGCATTCCTCCTATTTTGGAGTGTGAAAACAAACCCTACCTTTATGGAAAGATGTCCTTCCAACACCATCTACTCAATGGGAGGTTCGACATAGTGTAATTTCATTTAATTGGTTTGAATTCCGTTCGCCCAATCTGAGTGTTTGATTTTTGTGTTGTTTGGTTTTTATTACTTAAATCATTCACTTTGACACAAATTTCATGCAACAAGAAGCATATAGCTTGAAATCAAACCTCTCTTTGATCTATTGGTTGCTACCTAACTAAAAATCTAATGCAAGCTTCTAGGTTGATCAATTGATTAGAGCAAGAATATCATGTTACACCCATCTTCCCCATGCATTGCATGTAGCACACAAAATGGTAAGCAATGTGTGTGCTATATTTTCATTTCATGATTTAGAATAGATCATCATTATAATGTTATGTTTGCTCACAAGTCAAGACACTATATTTTTCATTTAGTCTCATCATCATACATGCAATTATATATCATTTTATTTATTTTTTAACTCTAAAACGCAACATAGATTTAACACTTACAGAAATGGTTTGTTATACCAACCATAGATTTAACACAACACACAACATATACATGGGAACTTTTTTGGATTAAAAAAACCTCAAAAAGCTTCATTTCATCATAAAACACTTATAGAAATGGTTTGTTATAACATAGACCAAACTTGGGGAATGCTTCTTCATACTTTCACATGGCCAATTATGCCTCATTTGCATAGTGATAGAATTCACTATAAATCTTCAAATGCTTTCACTCTAAATGAGAGAAAACCTCCATATATATAGAAGGGTTGTAAAATACTTGAAGAGGTATCAATCACACCTATTAAAAACAACCATCTATAAATAATTAATAATCTAAATGTTATTAAAATCGTTAATTATTTAAATGGTATATGTTGTATAAAGCATATAATAAGTATAATATTTTTATAATCTTATGATAGAACAATATATAAATGTTATAAGGGTAATGACCCTTAATAACATTATGTTTGAGCAGAGTTCTCTTAACTTCAAATCTAGTCACTCAATGGCCTTTTCCTTTGGATGGGCTCTCTAGGGGTAGTGTCTTACCTCTTCTCCTAGGTCTAAGCTCTCGGATTAAAACATCTACTAGATAATTAGTCAAAGGTACAAGAAGGGTCTTCCTAAATTCGCCTCCTAGTCACACAGTAGAGTGAGGGATGTGAGGTTGAGTAGGTTAGGGTCTAGCAGTGTTTAGGTTGGATCTCTAGACACCCATTTTTTATTAGTAACTTGATTGTAGGTGTGTTGATTTGTGCTTGGATGCAGTAATTGTTTTTGTTCTATCTAGCATTTTACTATTTATGCTTTGTGTTGGTTTATCTAATTTATATTGTTTATGGCCCTTTGAAACCAACTTACCTTAAAATAAATAAAACTTTATAAATTCTTAGGTCGCATACAATAGACGTAAAAAGAAACTAAAATTGATTATTTACTATAGTTCTACATAAGAAATTATTAAAGACATGCATGCACTCTATTAAAGGATGCCATTGGAAAATTCATATACAGAAATACTGGATTCACATACATGCTTTCTTTTTTGAAAAAATTATTGTTCTTACTAGAATTTTAGATGTATTATAAGAGGTTACTAGGTCACAAGTGAAGATCTTAGTATAACCACCTTTTAACAAATAAATTTCAATAAATTTGTTAGACTTCATGAAATAAGTATGAAAAAAGAAATGAAAATGGTTCTTTATAATATACCCACACCAAAAACTATTAAAGCATTACTAGTATATGACATCATGAGCGTCTAAATAGCATAATACCTTTACCGTGATTGAACCTAAGGTTAATCTAGCATAATAAAGGGCTTTGAAATGATCTTTAAGCAAACATTTTGTAACTCAAAATGAAACATCTTCTATTTGTTAGTGCAACTCTGTGGAATACTATATTTAAAATATATTTTCAAAAACATTTTGATTTGAAACTGTTGTGAGCCTCTTTGTTCCATCTTATGCATTGTATATATTCATGACCAATAAATCTATGCCTTTGTCATAGCATTCTAATTGTTCTATGAAATGGATTTAGAGTAATTTCTTTGTTGAATTTAACAAGGGAATTCCTACAAAGACCTTGTGAACATATAAAAGCTACTGAAACATAAACTTGTTAATATCATGACATTGGGTGTATAAATGTGAGTAGTTCAAAGGTAAGTATGGAGATACCATTGCATGGTAAGTACCTATCAAATACATTAAAACATATTGACTGCACATTATAGATGACTGGTAGATGTCTTCTTTTAGAATGCAATTTTAAGTACTCTAGCTTTGATTCACAATAGCATAAAAATATATACCTTTACAACAACCTCGACTCTTAAGTTGAACGTAAAGTGTAGAGGGGCAAATAGAAGTTTAAAGTTTATCTCCCATCAAGAACTATTTTAGTCAAACTTTAACAAAGATCAAAAAAATATACCCGAATAAAAATCTAAATTAAAACATCTACAACACAAAAGTATTATTATTAAAAAAATATTGTTTTATTATTCCTTTAACATTGATCAGCACCTCTCAAATCATATCCTAACAAAGAAAGGTCATATGTTATCTAATTATAATGGATCACTAACCGTTTCATAAAATAAAATCATATTAGATAAATCAATATAAATTCCATAAAATAGTATCCTATGAGTAGAGATGGTGAACTAAGAGTAGTGGCTGAACCAGGAGAAGAACAAAAAAAAATGTCCCCCAAACTCATTGTCAAATATGTCATTGCCTTCAAAATAGAACAAAGATTGGAGGAAATCCAATGAAAATTAAAAGTGGTTAGGCATGCCAGCAAAATTAAAAAATAAAATGTGCTAAAGGTGTGTTTGAAAGTGCCACTTTATGGTACACCCCCATCAAATGTATTACAATATTTGACTCACCACTTTAAACTGTAAGGATACACGTTTATTCCATATAATATAATTCATATTTTTATTATTATAATATAACTTTTGTTTGTAGATTTATACAATTCTAATATAACTTTTATTTGTAGTTTTATACTTTTTTTGTATATATCTGATATATCTATGATCCAAACTCCTAGATTTACCATCAGATTGTTCAAAATAATTCAAGATGTCCTCTCAACATAAAGAAGGGAAAAATTACCGAAGTTATGAACCTAATAAAAATTCAGAAATACATATAAAATAGAAACTATGTTCAATCTTTATTGCAGAGTCCAAGTGAAACAATCAAATTGTAAAATTTTGAAGCACTAACAAACAAATGTGAAGATGAACAAACAATCTAGTTTATTTTATTTATATTTGAAGATAATTTACAAATATTGCAGCAGCTTCTTATGAGCAACAAACATCAACACTAAACATTAACACCAGATGTCAACAATAGAAAACCAAGAATCGCATTAAAATTAGAAATACAAAACCAAGAATCACATTAAAATTAGAAAAGTTATGTCACTTTGGGGATTCCAACCACAGTTTACTTAAGTTGGTGGCTTACAATAACACTAGGAATGTAAACTATTTATCTTACACAAAAAATGGAATGCTTGGCCACATTGAACGTGTGCACAGATAAAGCCAATTTCAACCTCCACTGATTGGAGGGATAAGCGCAAGTTCATCTCCATCTTTCACAATAGTAGAATCAGAAGTGTACATTTCATTTAAAGCCACCGCCATGCAGTCATATATTGCTTTTAAACTTGGTACTTGCAGTATAAGCTTATTAACACAGTCCAAAGTAGTTGAACCTTCTTCTATATCCAAAACCTTATCAGATACACCAGCAAGATCACGGGCCCTGGCAAAGAATAGCACTTTCACTTTCATGTTTTTCTTCTGTTCCTGAGTGCATTTGTCTAGTTCCTTGGTTTCTATATCACTTTCTTTCATTTCCCTATCCATAATAAGTTACTCTGCAAACAAATTGAAAATCTGGATTAATATAGCTAATAATGCAGCAGGCATGCAAAATCAGTCTTGCATGCCATTTTTTATAAAAAATAGTTTGTGAAACAATTCGTGTATATTATCAACTATCAAGGATTAATTTACCGATATTTTAATGTCACTCTAGATCACACATCCCTACATAAATAATACCACTCCTGCAGACAGTCAATCATATTGAACACAAGTAAAGGATGCCATGCAGACATAATATAACATAATGCAATATGCAGAAGAAAAAAATAGAGTAGATGATATTCTTCAGAAGATTATCATACAGCAACACATATAAATAGCAAACAAAGAGACATCATATGTAAGGAAGTATACAGCATTGTGAGATGTAGTCCACAATCATGAATAATCACAAATTTTTAGTAACGGCGGGAAGTATATGGGTTATTTTGTGAAAATATCTGCGAGATGATGTAACCAAATCATTCATAGGCCCCAACTCCAAACTGAGCTGCAAGAAAATAGCTCGTCTGATAGATGTTCAGATTGTTCTTCTCAATTCAAGCAATATACTTGCAACTCATGAGAAGTTCTAGAAGCCGAAAATTGGGGGTGCAGGGACTGGAGGAATTGGATGCAGGAGAGTGATGATGCCGCTTGATAGGATTTGAAGGCTTATGAAGGGAATGGCAGTTGACATGGTAAAATAAAGGCATTGCTCCAATGCCCTGAGTGCAAAACTTCACATTAATCAGAGGAGCTGAATAATCAGGATGAAGAGTGAACTTCTCTAGCTGCTGATGATAAAGAAAATGGTACCAGACAGAGATGAAGAAATAAGCCAACCGAGGTGGTAGGTTTAAGTAAGGAGGAAGAGGATGTCCCTGCTGAATAGCCTGAACAGCAGGCCTATTCTGGAGAGCTGGTGAAAGCTTATCTATAGCAGACTTTGATATGGAGGTTGAAACTTAATACATGGAGTATACAGGAAGATGAAGATAGAACATGATTTGATTTGCAGCTAGTAGCTGAACGCTGTGCAGGAGGATTGGAAGCCCTATTTTGGCTCAGGTTCAGGAGCAACTATGGAGTGGTTAGATAAATACATTCCTTAGAAAGGAGAGCATCTTATAGCTTGAAAGGCCAACGTGTCCTACTGCAGAACCTGCTAAAAAATGTTATAATGTCATGAAGACTGCTCCATGATTTAGCTCTTCCTTTCATTTATTGAAGCTAGCATCTCATAGTCTTTTCGTATAAACATGTCAGTGATTTTACTCAACCTTAAGTGATTCAAAAAATATGGTAAAGCGTTGATCTTAAGCATTATTACTGTTCTCAAAACAATCACTCATAATGATCAGACTCGAGGAAGAACTTAGGAAAAAGCCTCACTTTATGTAATCATTAAAGCAGTTGGTATCAGTTTGTTTATTAAGGGCTAATTTGCAAAGGTCTCCAAGTTTTTTAAATGATGATTTGCATGTTTTGGAAAAACACGTCCAAGATTTAAGGTTGTGGATGACCATGATGCTAGGGTTTAGAAAAACGTGTTAGATTTTGATACAATCATCCAAATTGACACTGTTGATAAGAAAAAGAGCTTCACTTTAATTTTAACTCAAAGCAATAAAAAAAGATAACAGTTTGCAACAGAGAAATCACATGTTATGGAAAGAGAACACCATAGACCATTGTCAAATATGAATCAAGCTCATAGTTGGAAATTTTGCCAGCATTTTCTAACCCACAGGATACATTTCTCCAATTTCGCACTATTTGAGTTTTGCTTACAGAGTCTCCAAGTGCTTACACTGAATTTTGTATCGAGTTGTCACGCCAAAAATCATCATGCAACTTAATGCTCATTTCATATTAAATATTTATGGTGTATTTTGGTTTTAAAAAAGAACACTAAAATAGGTTATCTGTGTCCAGTCATCAAATTTTACCTTTATTTTTCGAACTATTGAGTGTTTGGATACCCCACAGCTGTTGTTGTGTAGCTAGGTCGGATCCCTTCTAGGGTCGACCTAGTGCACAAAATGCCAAGTGGCCTGTCGGCCTTGGCATTTGGATAGCTCAATTGTTGAGTCTAATTTGGTGCATGCCCTATTTGGGCGAACCACTTGTGTGTAACTTGTAATTAAGTTAAATGTAACTCGCAACTAAGGGAGACTCATATGTAACTTGTAATATATAGGTCTGACCCTATCCTTGGCGACAAAAGTATATGGCCGACTTGAGGTCTATTAGGAGGTATTGATTCATATATATGCAAGGTCATGATTGCATCAATAGATATGAATTCAATAACATGAAGGACATGTAGCGTGCTCGAGGGTGACGATAAGAGCTTATCGTCTATGGTTGGGAAGGCAACAGATCTGATGTTTGCATGTGGTTAACGAGAACTGCCATAAAATCAACATGGTATCAAAGCGGGTTCCTTCTATAGAGCCTAACCGCTTGTAGGTAGATCATGTGCTTTTGAGGGAGTTCAATCAAAGTAATTTGCAGACTGAGAAATCAAAGTGCAGGCAAAAGTCGATTACCGAGACCTCGCAAAGCCGCCATGTGACCTCACTGGGAAAGCTGAAAGACATGAGAATCTGCAGCATTTTCCGCTTCAAGGTTTGGTGGACGACTCATTGGGTTGGAAACTACCATGGAGGATCTAGCTATTGATAAGATTGTTAACAATGGTGTGGGCCTCGTTCTACCGGAGCGTGTTGTGGAACTTTATGATGCATTGCACTTGTATTTGTCTCGGACAGGGATCGATGGCATGAAGGTCAATGTTATTCATATTTTGGAGTTGCTGAGCGAGGGCCTTGGCAGGCGGGTGGAACTGGCTAAGGCTTATTTTAATGGGCTGAGCGAGTCCATGAGGAAGTACTTCAAGGGAAATGAAGTGATTGCCAGTATGGAGCACTGCAACGACTTTGTGTATCTGGGCACTGAGCAGATCACCCTCGATCGTGTTGGACGAATCAAAGGTTGCATTCAAGGAAGATTGCTTGCACTTCTTCGCAGAGGAAGAATCAGCATTCACAGGGAGTCTGACTTATCGTCAGAAGGAACCTTGAACGAAGAGGTCAAAAGATTGATTTCAACTTCAAAGGAAGCTTGTCGCTTCAGCGTTAGAGGGAGCCTGACATTTCAGCTTTAGAGGGAGCTTGAGGAAGCCTAACATTTCAGCTTCAGAGGGAGCCTGACATTTCAGCTTCAAAGGGAGCCACGTCATCATGAAAATTTGTTAATGAGTTCTTCTCTCTGAGGGAGAAATTCGAGGTGCAGTCCCTTGTTAATGAGTTCTTCTCTGTGAGGGAGAAGTTCGAGGTGCAATCCCTTGTTAATGAGTTCTTCTCTATGAGGGAGAAGTTCGAGGTGCAATCCCTTGTTAATGCATTCTTCTCTGTGAGAGAAGTTTGAAGTGAAAGCCCTCGTTCCACCCTCTGTGAGTAGGTATGGTGGATCCACCCTCTGCGAGTAGGCATGGTGGAGATGCATTCTTCTCTGGGAGAAGTCTAAGGTTAGAGCCTTTGTTCCACCCTCTGTGAGTAGGCATGGTGGTAATGCACCCTTCTCTAGGAGAAGATTGAGGTGAAAGCCCTCTTCCACCCTCTACGAGTAGGCATGGTGAGCTCACCCTTTGGGAATAGGTATGGTGGGTATCTGTTGTGACGTATTCACACATCGCCCCATTGCAAATGGGGACCCCTACTTTTTTGCTTTCTAGGGTTTGCTTTCTTGGTCTTTTAGGGTTTTGTATGTTAGCCTTTGCATGATGAGTGTTGCCAAAGGGATCACTAAGATAGCAGGCTCTATTTTAGCTAAAGGTGAGTCAGTGGATGCTCCGGGTTAGGGTTTCTTTGAAAGTCTTCCTTAGGGCCTGGTTTTGCTCTTGTTGCTAATTGTGTCTTGCTTGGTGAGTGAATATCATCTTTGAAGGTCTGAGTTGGACAAATTTGGCTAGAACATGGAAGGAAATGAATCAAAGATCAAGACTAAGGCAAAGTCAAGTGGAAAAGGAGGTGAATTAAGCCCAAAAATGAATTTCGCTCCTGATCCTTCCAAAGGGTCCAGAGCGAATTTCTCCACAAGACACTCCACCTCGACCCAAGCTCTGAGCTAATCCTTTCCTAGGTTTGAATGAAGGTTAAAGCGCTT
This sequence comes from Cryptomeria japonica, assembly GCF_030272615.1. Classification (NCBI taxonomy): domain Eukaryota; kingdom Viridiplantae; phylum Streptophyta; class Pinopsida; order Cupressales; family Cupressaceae; genus Cryptomeria; species Cryptomeria japonica. The sequence goes on along the minus strand of NC_081407.1, from coordinate 640,276,605 downwards.
GTGTAAATGAAGAAAAGTGAAAATGAAGCCAGGACTTGAGCTCAAGGAGGAATTTCGCTCTTGACCCTTCCAAAGGGTCTAGAGCGAAATTCATGTAAAACCCTATTTTTCACCAAATTCTTGGGCTAGATGTCAACTTGAAGAGAAAATTCATGTGATCGTGATGGAAGGAGGCCTAATGAAGTTTGTCCAAGGTATGAAGAGGAGAAAATGAGTAAGAAATTAGCTCAAAAGGGGAATTTCGCTCCTGACCCTTCCAAAGGGTCCAGAGCGAAATTCACCTTTTCCTCTATTTTGCTCTTTCATATGGCCAAGTTTTGGATTTATGAGGCGTATTTGAGGAGACTTGAATGCATGTTTGCCTTGGAGAGGAGGTTTAAGACTACAAAATGATGGAAATTAGCCTAAAGAAGGAATTTTGCTCCTGACCCTTCCAAAGGGTCCAGAGCGAAATTCTTGAAAACACCCATTTTCTTCCTCGTTATGGCCAAGTTTTGGACTTCTAAGGCATGGTTGCAGTGACCTTGAGGTGTTCTAGCCTTTGAAAGAAGTTTGAGGCGATGAAATGGTGAAAATCAACCTAGAATGGAAATTTCGCTCCTGACCCTTCCAAAGGGTCCAGAGCGAAATCTTCCATCTGACCTTCTATCTTGCCTAAAATGATGAATAGAGTTTGAAAGGACCTTGAGATCGATCAACTTTGAGAGAGAATTGGATAAATCAAGATTTTTGCTCCTGACCCTTCTAGAAGGTCCAGAGCGAAAATCCTCATAACCCTCATTTCCTTCCTAATTTTGGCCAAGTGTTGGTCTCTAAGGCATGTTGGAAGGTGGATTGATGTGTTCTTGCCTTGAGAAGTGAATGAAAGCATTGGAAAGTAAGGATTTATGTCCAAGAATGGAAATTTCGCTCATGACCCTTCCAAAGGGTCCAGAGCGAAATTTCCCATAAACCTCATTTCCTTCCTTGTTTGGACCAACATTCTAGTTTTGAAGTGATGGGATGTAAGAATGTGAAGGATTTTGTCCTAGATTGTGAATTTCGCTCCTGACCCTTCCAAAGGGTCCAGAGCGAAATTCTTCAAAGCACCTATTTTCTCCTTGGATGAGGTCAAAACTTTGGTTCCTATGGCGTATATGGAAGTGGAGTGATGAATTTTTGCTTGGAAATGTAGATTGGAGTTCAAGAAATGAAATATCAAGCCTAGAGTGTGAATTTTTCTCCTGACCCTTCCAAAGGGTCCAGAGCGAAATTCCCCAAAACCACTTTTTTCCCTCAATTTTATGCCAAGTCTAGGGTGGTTCATGGTGAATTAGGATTGGGAGTGTCCTTAGGTGACCTTGACTTGCTAGCGGTTATCAAAATGATGGAAATTGAGCCAAATCAAGAATTTCGCTCCTGATCCTTCCAAAGGGTCCAGAGCGAAATTCCTAGGATCACCTATTTTCCTTGCAAATCAAGTTGAGTTTTTGGTTTTTATGGCCTAGATAGGAGTGAGGCGATGTATCCTTGGTTTTGGAGGTGGATTGGAGTTGAGAGAATGGGAAAATAAGCTCAAATCATGAATTTCGCTCCTGACCCTTCCAAAGGGTCCAGAGCGAAATTCCTAAAAACCACCTATTCCTTTCATATTTGTGCCAAGTCGGGCCTAGACCAAGGTGATAGAAGCCCTTGAGATTGCCCTTGAATGGATTGTTGTCTCCAAAAATGATGATTTTGGGCTAAGAGGAAGAAATTCGCTCCTGACCCTTCCAAAGGGTCCAGGGCGAAATCCATTATAGGTCCTGTCCCTGGCCATGATTTCTACCAAAATTCTCTTTTCTGGTCATTTTGAAGTCAAGCAAAATGTTGCAAACATGGGAGAAGGATCCAAGGATAAGAGTCCAAGTATATAAAGTGAAAAAGATAGACCTTGGTGAAGGAAAACAAGCAAATCATGAATTTCGCTCTTGACCCTTCCAAAGGGTCCAGGGTGAAATTCACCAAATGTCCTTTTTCTTCCAAATTTGTGCTAGACCAAGACAATGATCAAGGTAGATTGGGCTTAAAGATTGCCAAAAACATGTCTTAGAAGGGGTTGTGAGTGAAAGAAGTGAGTGTTTTGTCCATGATCAAGAAATTCGCTCCTGACCCTTCCAAAGGGTCCAGGGCGAAATCCTCAATTTCACCTAACTTGCTCATGATAAAGGTCAAAGCATGGATCCCTAGGCTTTGGAGGAAGGAAAGCTATCATATGTTTGCCTTGGGAGGAATTTTGGAGTAAGCAAGTGATAGAATTATCCTGGAATGCAAAATTCGCTCCTGACCCTTCTAGAGGGTCCAGGATGAAATGTTTTTGAAACTCCTATTTTTCACCTTGTTTGGGCCAGGCGAAGAGCTAATTGTGAGATAATGTTGAAAAGAGATCTAAATTGGGCAAAATAGCAAATTTCGCTCTTGACCCTTCCAAAGGGTCCAGGGCGAAATTCTTATAGGGCCTATCCCTGGGAAGGATTTTGAGCGAACTTTATTTTGAAGTCTTGTTGTTGATGATTTAAGGTGGAAAATGCTTTGTTGAAATGAACATGTCATATGTACTTAATCACCTTTTGGTTTATTTTACAGATGGAGAAAACCAGGGCAAGGATGACCTCTTACAGTCCAGCATCATCAACGACGACCAATTCAAGTCCAACATCAAGGACGGCCACTTCCAGTCTAGCATTATCAAGGACGACCAATTCCAGTCCATCATCGTCAAGGACATTCCACAGGCAAAAGGGAAGACTCAAGGTGTTCAAGGAATTGCCAGCTACCTCCAGAATCTTCACTTTGCCACACTAAGGAACCACAAGATGACAATGAAAGGCAATGCCAGCATTTCAAGTAAAGGTACACCATCTATCCAGCACATCAAAGACAAAGGAGGTCAAAGCAAAGGTCCGTTGAAGAAGCAGATAGTTTCAGAAGAGTTAATTAAAGTTAGCTTCTCAGCATCATCAAATTGAACATCAACCAAGTTACAAGTGTCAGACAAGGTGGCATCCCAGTCATCACTCCTCCAGTCAGATTGGTCCACCTCAGCATGACCAGATTCAATGTACCTAATTTACCGGAGGCGGCACAAACTTCGAGGCACCTACCCCTGCTTCCTATTGGTCCTCACTCCTAGAATGTAATTTTCTCATTGGCTAGAGGAAGTTTGTTGTAACAAACCCTAATTAGGGTTTCTATCTTCTAATCCTAGCCATTGATTCTAAGTCCATCAGAGTCGTCTATTTGTAAAGGGTTTCCCTATATAAGCCCTGGCTCCTCATTTGTAAAGGTTAATAGTTGGTTGATAGTTGGTTAATAGAGAATAGATAGTAGTGAATAGTCAAAGAGTAGGAAATAGTTAGAGTAGAATAGAAAGAGAAGGCAAAGATTGTTGCCAAGATGTTGTTGTAAAGGACTTGTAAACTTCATTGAAGAAATGGTGAATTCTATGGGTCGATTCAACAATTTGCATGGTCTCTATACTTCTCAAATTTGATTTCATGTTATTAGATGAGTGGAAGAAATGTGTATGATCGATGGTGAAATTTGTATATCCATACTACTAGCAATTTGTTAATTGCAGACTTGCCTTGTGTAGTCAACTGGAATCATTCAGCTTAGGCTTAACTTCAATTGTCGCTTCTTCATCGATATGCATCAACCTGATGGTGTCCATGCCTGTAGTGGTGATCTGAACATCATAAAGCTTTCCTCAGAAGATCGCACTAACCTTGTGGAGATGGTCCTGGGATGTCAAAGCAAGACTTGGTTAGAATTTCATCAAAGGTCATTCATTGCTCTTACATTCTTAGTATTAGAAATAGATCCCGTTTCAACCCTTCTCCTTTTTCCTTTTTTTTTTAAATCTAGGACCAATAAAATCTCACGTTCTAGCAATATCCAAAGCAAATCAGACGTTCAGGTCGTCGAATGTAAGTCCCCTTGTGATTCCAGCAAAATCACATCATACCGCAAAGAGCTTATCCACACGTAGAGAACCTACATACAAGAACCTCAGAGTTGCCTCGATTGATCCTTCGGCGAGATCTTCATTAGTCGGGAACTTTGTTCAAGAGAGGATAAGGTACCTTTAGGTATTTTATTCTGTGTTCGCATGTGTACAAAAAACACACAGTATCATGGAAGAAATTCCATGATGTGCTTGTTCACCCTCTGGGAGTAGCTATGGTGAACGTATTATTCATGGGAGTAGCCATGGTGGTAATCACTATGTGACTTGTTTATTCAAAAGGAATCCACCCTAGCAAAGAGGGAGTGTTGTTGTGTAGCTAGGTCGGATCCCTTCTAGGGCCGACCTAGTGCACAAAATGCCAAGTGGCCTGTCGGCCTTGGCATTTGGATATCTTAGTTGTTGAGTCTAATTTGGGGCAGGCCCTATTTGGGCGAACCACTTGTGTGTAACTTGTAATTAAGTTAAATGTAACTCGCAACTAAGGGAGACTCATATGTAACTTGTAATATATAGGTCTGACCCTATCCTTGGTGCCAAAAGTATATGGCCGACTTGAGGTCTATTAGGAGGTATTGATTCATATATAGGCAAGGTCATGATTGCATCAATAGATATGAATTCAATAACATGAAGGACATGTAGTGTGCTTGGGGGTGATGATAAGAGCTTATCGTCTATGGTTGGCAAGGCAACAGATCTAATGTTTGCATGTGGTTAACGAGCACTACCATAAAATCAACAACTTTTTTAAGTAGCATGAATGTAAAACTCACCTATATTGAGGAATTCCATTCACATGTAAGTTGTAACACTTTTAGAACTCAATGTCCTGCACTTGCATATTGTGATAGGATATCTAGATCAAAAGGAATTACAAATATTGCTTTGCACCAGATTTGGTCATGTATATTGAATGGACTGGATGGGCATTCAATCCAATTAAATATGAAATCAAGAAAACAAGTTTGTTCATCAGATATAGGCTTGTGTTTGAAAATATATCATTTGGTAGTGCTGGAGGATTTGAATTTGTAAATTTGCAAACAGCATTATCAAAAAAATATGTTTCAACAATTAGTAATCTGTGTACTAAAATGCATATGGTCAAACAGATTTGAAAATACTTTCTTTTGAGATGATAGATATTGTAGCATCTCCAAAGAAATTTGAATCATACCATTTCTTTATTTAGCGTAATATCACAGAATGAAACAATAACAACAATCATAGACATTAACATAGGGTGATTCAAGATACTTCAAGAATAAAGATTATAACTAGGAAAGTCTATAGTATGAATAAGATGTCTTGTCTCCTGAAGCAGTTCTAACTCTCAAGTTTGAAGTTAATTTGTGTTTGGGCCAAACAAGAACAATCAAGATTCAAGAAGGCAAAAAAAAATGTTTTACATCTATATATTATGAGGAAAACTGTTTTTTCATGGTTTTGAAAATTGCAACATGAAAACGATCGGAAATTTGATTGTACCTCTGAAAAGAACAAGATGAAATGTTAAGACAAAAATTCTGTTGTCAAAAAGCACAATGACCCTTCAAGTACACCTAATAGATCCAGAGCTCAGGTTGAAACCCGGTGGACAACTCTCTAGATGAAGTTATGTAATGCCCCGGCCTAAAATTTAAAACTCAAAATTATAACTTGTGCCCATCCATACCTGTGGGTCTTGAGAGGCTGATGAACACTGATCATAAAATGCAAGTAGATGCTGGTCGGTGGCAGATCCTTTCAGAATTAATATGGCAGCCAATTCAATATTTGGTGTTTAGCATGCTGTGCCAATTCACAAATCAATAATTAATATTTATGATATGAAAAATGCCAGCAAGGCTGTGGAATTTGCTCATACACCTGTGATTTCCTTAAAAAGGGATTAAACAATAGTTAACTAAAATTATTTTATAATATCAATAAAAAAGTCAAAGTGCATATGAAAGGTTATGACATTTGAAGAAAAATGATATATAAGGAAATCCAAAAAGAAGACTACATTTTATATCTAATTATTACCACTTGTGGAGCATAGACTGTTGTTCAGTAACCTGAGGACGAAACCCCCTCAAGGTTTAAAACTAGAGGACGAAAACCCCCTAATTTCCATTACTGAATTAGAGGACAAAAACCCTTGATTAAGGCAGATTGGGAGAAATTTCAAAGGCATTCACATAAAGCAGATTTCTGCAGCCTTTGAGATTAACCAGCAACTAATACTAGAATTAATTCAATCATTTTCTGGGCTGTACACTAAGTATTTAAAATAATATATAAAAATATTAACAGTAATTCCTGAACCTTCAAGGAAAGTAAACTTTATATTTATTAATAATTGTGCCAAATTATTGTCATTGTGTGCTAGAGTTTGAAATATTAAAAGAAAAGTAATTGGGACACTGCAAGCTATAGGTGTGTGTGGAAGCTTTAGAGACAAACAAGTGCAAAGCAAGAGACAAATAGAGCTAAAATGGTAAATGCAAATTTATTCAATTGTTCATTCTATTCATGACATACTCTTGAGAAGGATGTATGACCAATATCTACCTATCTGCTGCCTCTCTCTATTACACGTCTTTCTAACATCACAGATATGCACATATATAGATTACATAGGTTCATGTGGAGGCCAAGGGTCACTAGGAAGTTGAACCATTTCTTATGGAAATAAAACTATTTCATTATATTGACTCCTTATCTCCCAATAAATTGTGGGGTGTAACCTTCTGTTGGAAGTTGATTGTTGGTGAATGACATTGCATAGCATGAGCCTCAAAAGTGCCACCTGGACTGCCACGTCAACTACACCATCAAAAGTCTGCAGAGTGACACTCAAAGCAGCACAATGAATTGTGATGAAAACTAGACTTTGTGGTTTGGTTAGTGTAATGTCCCCACTCTAGTCAGTATCAGTTATTAATGGGTTAGCCTATTACTTGGACTCTCGTAGGCTAACATGTTTGAATAGAGAGTCTCAGTGGTAGTTCCACTTCTTCAATTTAGTCTTGGGTTCAGTTCCAGGGCCTTAGCAGTCAGTGTGTGGGCTTGGTTGGGGGACTTACTATTTATAGTAAGTCAATCTGGCAGTTGTGCTATTTTTAGTCAGGGCACCAGGACACATGGGAGTTATTCAGTGTTGACTCCAGCTTTAGATGGCACGTCAAAAGACTGAATAATGAAGGAGATATTAATATTTTAGTGGTTAAGTTATTTAATTAACTTATATGGTTATTATAAAGTCATAAAGTGACTTTATTAAATTAAAAGCCACTTAAATATTATAAAGTGATTTTTATTAAATCACTTAAAGTGAATTTGGGTGCCCAAGTTGATTAATAAACTATGCAGAGTGAAAAAAATACATTTTAATGTATTTAAAAGGCATTTGGGCGTACTTCTTGGAAATCGTGCCTTTTTGGGTTTATTAAGGCAAAGCAAGCTATTCAACCTCTATTATCGATTATTTGAAATTGCTTGTTATTTTGCTCTATGGAATTCTTTGACAAGGGTTTCAGAGGTTTGGCCATTGGAGAACGGAAATTCTTCGTGGATCTGTGAGTGTGAGGTTGTGGAAGACCAGCTGAATTATTGCAATTGTGAAGGCTTCATTCAGGAGTCTTATTGTGCTTCAACAGAGATTCTTTTATTCAGATATTGCAGATTTTTCAATAAGGAAAGGGCAAATCAGGTTAGACACCCCTTTTAGCAGCATATTCATTTCAATAAACAGTCGTACAGTTTCCAATTGTTGGTCGTACAATTCAGGCTTGGCACATGGGGTCTAGGAAAATGACTCCCTGGTAGAGCAAAAGAGCATAACTGAGATGAGTTCTACTGAGCTCACGATGATGGTTGCTCAGAATTTGTCTGGGAGGTTGAAACACCTTCCTATTTTGCAAATTGGTTGCACCATTCCCAATGCCCAGCATATTCAAGTGGTTTCATCACATTTTTGGCCTAGAGAAATTATACTCTGGACTTGTATGTCTATTTTGGTCAGTTTCCTAGTCTCGGCTGGCAAACTCCAGAATTCTTTATTTAAAATAAGTTGAGGACCTACGTGTATGTTTTATGTATTAATTTCATTTGCAGCAGTTATCTAATTCATAATATAGATTCAATTACCCTATATTTGGTATTGTTGTGACGTATTCACACATCGCCCCATTGCAAATGGGGACCCCTACTTTTTTTGCTTTCTGGGGTTTGTTTCTAGGTCTTTTAGGGTTTTGTCTGTTAGCCTTTGCATGCTGAGTGTTGCCAGAGAGATTATTAAGAGAGCAGGCTTTGTTTTAGCTAAAGGTGAGTCAGTGGATGCTCCGGGTTAGGGTTTCTTTGAAAGTCTTCCTTAGGGCCTGGTTTTGCTCTTGTTGCTAATTGTGTTTTGCTTGGTGAGTGAATATCCTCTTTGAAGGTCTGAGTTAGGTCAAGTTGGTGAGTGATGAAGTCTGGAATGTCATCCTGATCTTCAAATGTCCTAAAATTTGGTTGTCTGGAATGTCATCCTAATCTTCAAATGTCCTGAAATTTGGCTAAGTCTGGAAAATTGAAGAATCCTCCAAAAACTAGATTTTGCATTATAACTCCTGGAGGTTTGAAACCACTCTCAAACATCCTGACAGTATATATGGAATATAACTTAAAGTATTCTTATACTTAAATGTTATATTCCATAAATGAATCCTGACGGAGAGGCTAAAATGTCAAATTTCGCTCCTGACCCTTCCAAGGGGTCCAGAGCGAATTTTAATTTTGCTCCTAACCAAAGCGAAAATTCGCCAAGGACTCGGGATCTCACCTAAGTCAAAGAGTGGTTGAGCGAATGGGCAAGGATATGGAAGGATATGCATCAAGGCATGAGTCTAGGCCAAAGTCAACTCAATTCCAATGTAAATCAAGCCTAGAATAGGAATTTCGCTCCTAATCCTTCCAAAGGGTCCAGAGCGAATTCCTTTGTAAGACACTCTACATTGCCCAAAGTCATGAACTAGCTCATTCCCAGGCATCTATGAAGGCAAAACACTTATTTGGAGTGAAGAAATGTGAAAATGAAGTCAGGATTTGAGCCCAAGGAAGAATTTCACTCCTGACCCTTCCAAAGGGTCCAGAGCGAAATTCATGTAAAACCCTATTTTTCACCAAATTCTTGGGCTAGATCTCAACTTGAAGAGCAAATTCATGTGATCATGATGGAAGGAAGCCTAACGAAGTTTGTCCAAGGTATGAAGAGGAGAAAATAAGTGAGAAATTAACTCAAAAAGTGAATTTCGCTCCTAAACCTTCCAAAGGGTCCAGAGCGAAATTCTTAGAAGTCACCTTTTTTCCCTTGTTTGCACTGAAAAACCTTGTTCCTTGGGTATGGTAAAGGCAATTTGATATGTTCTAGCCCTAGGGAGTGATTGAAGGAGTTGGAGAGTGTGGATTTTGTCTAAAACGTGAATTTCGCTCCTAACCCTTCCAAAGGGTCCAGAGCAAAATTCACCTTTTCATCTATTTTGCTCTTTCATATGGCCAAGTTTTGGATTTTTTAGGCATAGTTGAGGAGGCTTGGATGCATGTTTGCCTTGGAGAGGAGGTTTAAGACTGCAAAAAGATGGAAATTAGCCTAAAGTAGGAATTTCGCTCCTGACCCTTCCAAAGGGTCCAGAGTGAAATCCTCATCTGACCCTCTATTTTGCCTAGGACATTGGAAAGACCTTGCTTTGAGCCAAGTGTGTGGCAAATGGACTTGATGGTGGTAAGGAGAGGCAAATTTGATCAAGTTTAAAGATGGATTAGATGAAATCGTGAAAATCAACCTAGAATGGAAATTTCGCTCCTGACCCTTCCAAAGGGTCTAGAGCGAAATCTTCCATTTTACCTTCTATCTTGCCTAAAATGATGAATAGAGTTTGAAAGGACCTTGAAATTGATCAAGTTTGAGAGAGAATTGGATAAATCAAGATTTTCGCTCCTGACCCTTCCAAAGGGTCCAAAGCGAAAATCCTCATAACCCTCATTTCCTTCCTAATTTTGGCTAAGTGTTGGTCTCTAAGGCATGTTGGAAGGTGGATTGATGTGTTCTTTCCTTGGGGGATGATTGAAAGCATTGAAAAGTGAGGATTTTGTCCAAGAATGGAAATTTCGCTCCTGACCCTTCCAAAGGGTCCAGAGCAAAATTTCCCATAAACCTCATTTCCTTCCTTGTTTGGACCTACATTCTAGTTTTGAAGTGATCGGATGTAAGAATGTGAAGGATTTTAGCCTAGAACATGAATTTCGCGCCTAACCCTTCCAAAGGGTCCAGAGCGAAATTCCTTACAAACCGATTTTTTAACCTTGCTTGGGCTTAAAACTTTGTTCCTTGGGTGAAAAACAATGAAATTTTATCTTGTAATGAAGAATGAGATTGAAAGGATGAAGAATCAAGTCAAGAATGAGAAATTCGCTCCTGAACCTTCCAAAGGGTCCAAGGCGAAATTTCACAAAACCACCTTTTTTCTCAATTTTATGCTAAGTCAAGTGTGGGTCAGGATGAGATAGGATTGGAGGCGTCCTTGAGCATGACTTTGACTTGTTGGTGATCTTCAAACTTGAAGGAATTGAGCAAAAACATGAATTTTGCTCCTGACCCTTCCAAAGGGTCCAAAGCGAAATTCCTAAGATCACCTTTTTTTCCCTTGCAAATCAAGTCAAGTTTTTGGTTTTTATGGCCTAGATAGGAGTGAGGCGATGTGTCCTTGGTCTTGGAGGTGGATTGGAGTTGAAAGAATGAGGAAATAAACTCAAAACAAGAATTTTGCTCCTAACCCTTCCAAAGGGTCCAAAGCGAAATTCCCAAAATCCACCTATTCCTTTCGTATTTGTGCCAAGCCAGGCCTAGACCAAGGTGATAGAAGCCCTTAGGATTGCCCTTGAATGGATTGTTGCCTCCAAAAAAGATGATTTTAGGCTAGAGGAAGAAATTCGCTCCTGATCCTTCCAGAGGGTCGAGGGCGAAATCCATTATAGGTCCTATTCTTGGCCATGTTTTTTAGCGAAATTCACTTTTTAGCCTTTTCGGGACCAAGTGAATGTTGTCAAGTTGAGAGAAGGATCCAAAGGTGAGAAGCAAGGTGGAGAGAAATGGAGTTGAGTGAAGGAAAACAAGCAAAACAAAAAAATTTGCTCCTGACCCTTCCAAAGGTCCAGAGCGAAATTCTTCAAACCACCCTTTTCTTCCTTGAATGAAGCTAAAACTTTGATACCTATGGCATGGTTGAAGGTGGAGTGAGGTATTCTTGCCTTGTAAGGTGAATTAAGGTAAAGGAAGTGTAAGATCAAGCCTAAAACTTGAATTTCGCTCCTGACCCTTCCAAAGGGTCCAGAGCGAAATTCTCAAAATATCATTTTTCCTTCAAGTTTGTGCTAGGCAAAGGGCTAGTTGTGGGATTATGATGAAATGAAGTCTAAATTGGGCAGGAATGCAAATTTCGCTCCTGACCCTTCCAAAGGGTCCAGGGCGAAATATTATAGGGCCTATCCCTGGGGAAAATCTTGAGCGAAATTCCATTTTGATGTCTTCTCATTAAAGATTTAAGGTGGAAAATGCTATGTTGAAATGAATATGTCATGTGCTTAATCACCTTTTGGTTTATTTTGCAGATGGATCTCTCCCAGTCCAGCATCATCAAGGACGACCTCTTCCAGTCCATCGTCATCAAGGACATTCCACAGGCAAAAAGGGAAGACTCGAGGTGCTTTGAAGCATTGGAAGACTAGGAGTGTTCACGGAGTTCAAATTAGCCTCAAGACCTCATTCTACCACAAGATGACAAAGAAAGGCTTTGCCAACACTCCCAGGCGGAGGTGTACTTCTGGAGAAGGATGACTTGAAAATCAGAAAAACTTCATCAGACACATGGGAGTCAAGGAGAGGTACTCCATTCATCAAACACATCAAAGACAGAGTAGAATCAACCAAGGTCGATACCAGGGTCTGTTGAAGAAGCAGATAGTTTCAGAAGAGTTAATTAAAGTTAGCTTCTCAGCATCACCAAATTCAACATCAACCAAGTTACAAGTGTCAAGCAAGGTGGCATCCCAGACATCATTCCTCCAGTCGGATTGGTCCACCTCAGCATGACCAGATTCAATGTACCTAATTTACTAGAGGCGGCACAAACTTCGAGGCACCTACCCCTGCTTCCTATTGGTCCTCACCCTTGGAATGTAATTTTCTAATGGGCTAAGGAAGTTTGTTGTAACAAACCCTAATAAGGGTTTCTCTATATAAGCCCTGGCTCCTCATTTGTAAAGGTTAATAGTTGGTTAATAGAGAATAGATAGTAGTGAATAGTTAGAGAGTAGGAAATAGTTAGAGTAGAATAAAAAGAGAAGGCAAAGATTGTTGCCAAGATGTTGTTGTAAAAGACTTGTAAACTTCATTGAAGAAATGGTGAATTCTATGGGTCGATTCAACAATTTGCATGGTCTCTATACTTCTCAAATTTGATTTCATGTTATTAGATGAGTGGAAGAAATGTGTATGATCGATGGTGAAATTTGTATATCCATACTACTAGCAGTTTGTTGATTGCAGACTTGCCTTGTGTAGTCAACTGGAATCATTCAGCTTAAGCTTAACTTCAATTGTCGCTTCTTCATTGATATGCATCAACTTGATGGTGTTCATGCCTGTAGCGGTGATCTGAACATCATAAAGCTTTCCTCAAAAGATCGCACTAACCTTGTGGAGATGGTCCTGGGATGTCAAAGAAAGACTTACTTAGAATTTCATCAAAGGTCATTCATTGCTCTTACATTCTTAGTATTAGAAATAGATCCCATTTCAACCCTTCTCCTTTTTCCTTTTTTTCCAAAATCTAGGACCAGTAAAAATCTCACGTTTCAGCAATATCCAAAGCAAATCAAACGCTCAGGCAATCAAATGTAAGTCCCCTTGTGATTCCAGCAAAATCACATCCTACCACGAAGAGCTTATCCACACATAGAGACCCTACATACAAGAACCTTGGAGTTGCCTCGATTGATCCTTCGGCGATATCTTCAGCATTCGGGAAACTTTGTTCAAGAGAGGATAAGGTACCTTTAGGTATTTTATTCTGTGTTTGGTCGTGTACAAAAGACACATCAACAGGTATCTATTTAGTTTTATGAGCAATTCTTGCTTGGTGCACTTGTTACTTTTTATTTAAAATTGTTCAAAACCCTTGAAAATCCAAAAACAAATCAGCAAAAGTATTTCAAGAGAGTTAGAACCAGCAGGGTTCTTACAGTTAGGAGGTGTATTAGACCCTACTGAAACCATGGCAGAAACTGTAGAGTATTTGGGTGAAGTATGGTTACTGCACAAGTGTTTATTCCTGTGAAGAGTGTTATGTGCCATTGCTAGAGCCTGTGCTCTAATGTTATATATATGCACAAGGTTCATGCCGTGGAAGTCAAGAGTCACTAGGAAGTTGAAGTCTGAACCATTTCTTATGGAAATGTAACTATTTCCTCATATGACTCCTTATCTCCTGACAATTGTGGGGTGTGACCATTTGTTGGTAGGTGCTTGTTGGTGAATGACATGCCATAGCATGACCCTCAAAAGTGCCACCTGGACTGCCACGTCCACCACACTATCTAAAGTCTACAGAATGATGCTCAAAGCAGCACAATGAGTTGTGATGAATACCAGACTTTGTGGTTTGGTTAGGAGGTTTATTGGAACCTGCTGAAGTTATGGCAGAAACTACAAAGTATTTTGGTAAAGTATAGTTACCACACAATTGTTTATTCATTTTAGAGTGTTATGTGCTACTACTAGAGTGTGTGCAAGACTTGCTAGAGATGGTTTGTTGGTCTGTATGTTACCAAAAGCATCTGAGAGGTGGTCTAGTGTAGTACAGACCAATGAAGTGTTACCACATGTATTGCAAGCTATACGAATGGTGTTGGTATTACCACATCTATGATTGTTGGTCAATCCTCTTGGATTAGTTGCCCCTCTTTGTGAAACAATAGTCTTAATTGCATTGAGTCTGGGAAGCAAGTGCCAAGCTTTGGCTTCTAGCTATTGCTTGGTGAACCATTTGGCTTGTTGTGGGAGCTGACCCTTTCTAACTACCATGTGCATGTAAACATAGTTTCCAAAACGTAATCTATCTTTGCCACAACACGTTCTTCTTCAGTTGGAGGTGAGTTGCAAACACCTTGAGTATGTAGAGTATGGCACAAACTTCTCAAGAGTCGTGTGGCATGTGTGAAGCAAGAATTCACTTCAAGAATTTGATATCTCTTACTACCAATTGTTACAACTACATTGTGAAGATTGGAACTATACACAAACTTTTGACTATGCATGTAAGGATGCCCAAGAAATATTTTAAATACCTCCATTGGCCCTATATCACAAACTATCCACTCCTATAAAGGATGAAAAGAATATGAAAAGAAACATTGAAGAGTAAATTATATACCTTGGTCGTTGCATACACTAAAACATCCCAATATGTAGGGATATAAATGGGGCATGGCAGGGAACTTCAATCTCTCCGTGGTTTCTAAAAAAATAAATTATTCATGCTACCACCATCAATCATGACGCTCAGTGGCTCCCTTTCACCCACATTTGTGAATGGAAAGGTCACCCATTCAATGAACCTCTACAAACCAATTGAACAAAAATTTCTGCTAATCCATGAGTTCTTCAATTTTGCTCCTGATCATCATGTGTATCTCCTCTTATATCGGTTTGGCCTTCTTGAAACAGGTCAATAGGTAGTCTAATGGATCTCTAGGTACAACATCAAGGCTCAAATACTCTAATTACATTCAATAGAACGTGCAAGATAAAGATGAAATTCCTCTAATCCAAGGCGTTGAATCCTAGTAGGCAACTCTCTAGATGAAAAATCTACATGAAGTTATAGGCATGTGTAGAAGCTTTATAAACAGACAAGTGCAACGACAAAGAAAGATTTATAACTGAAAAAGTTGATGTAAGTGTATTTAGTTGTTCATTATGAACATGACATACTCCTAGGAAGGATGTAGGTCGATATCTACCTATCCACTGCCTATCTCTATTACATGTCTATCTAACATTATAGTAATTTACATATATAGATTATGGATGTTCATGACAAGGAGGCAAGAGTTTCTAGAAAGTTGAACCGTCTCCTAAGGAAGTGGAACCATATCCTTTTACGACTCTTTATCTCCTAATAATCGTGAGTTGTAACCATTTGCTAGTAAGCTAGAAGATAATTTGAATAGCATGACCCTTAGAAGTGCCACCTAGATTGCTGCATTGAACACATTACCCAAAGTCTACAAAGTGACACTTAAAAGCAATAAGGTGAGTAGCATTGAGATCTGAACTTTGCAGTTCTGCCTAGAAGTGTATTGGACCAGTTGCCAGATTCTTCCTTGGCAGCCCAAGGTCTCGATCTAGTTCGGCCCAAATACTAGTCCAGATGCGGTCTTGCATAAATACGGCCAGGATCCCACGTTTGGACTGTGGGCTCCCTGTGAAGGACCTAGGGCAAATTCGGAGGAATTTGCAGCAAATTTTGACTTCAGCGGCAGAACCCAAGCAGAATTTGACGGGTTTCACACATTTTTTTGTATTTTTTTTGGTTTATTTTGGTCAACTCGACCCTTCAACCCTAAAATAGACCACTAAAAAGCCAACAAGGTGAAACATATCTCATTTGTGCATTTGTGAATGAAAAAGAAAATTTCTTGTCTCCATTGCTAAACTTTCTTGTTTGCTTGCCATTGCTCGAGTGTTGAAGGATGATTGTTGCATGCTCTAAGCTGGTTTGTGAGCTATTCCTATGTGGTTGCAAGTGTTGAGAACTCCTCAAAGACATCGAAGAGGAAGATTTCAACAAAAGAGGTAGGTTTTTGTTGATTTTGTTTGTTTTTTAATTTTTCTTTGCATGTTTTTTACAAAAAGAAATGAACTCTCTAGTTTTATTTTATTTTTTCATTTTGGTTTGTGGCTTTGTATGTTGTTTATAGATTCATAGAATGGCAAGTGCTTCTAGCACTGGAACTCTTGGTTCAAAACAAACCCGAGCTCTCCACTATGGAAATATGTGGAAATGGTTTGGCAACTACCAGGTGTAGAAGGTTTCCTTTGGATTTGCAGCCATTGCAAAGAGGAATATAAAAGCTCTTATGGTAGAGTGAAAGCACATTTGTGCTTTATCCCTCAGAAAGGCATCAAGTTTTGTACAAGCAAACCAAGAGTTGCAGAGAGCCTCCACCTAAAACCCTTCTTGCAAACTCTATTATACTAAAATCTATTGAAGAGCAAAGAGAAGCAAATGAAGCAACTGAGAATGCAATTGGTCATCCTTTGGAAAGATCTAGAAGTAAAAAAGCATCGAAGGCCTCTATGGCTTCAGTTTCCAATGAACAACCCAAAGAGGGCCATCCATTCTTGCGTGTTCCTCAAGAACAGGTGACAAACAAGAGAGCAAAGGGGCCCTTGGAAATGTCATTTCACAATGAGGCTAGAGACATTGTTGAGCAAGACATAGCTAGATGCATCTATGCAAATGGATTGGCATTCAATGTTGTTCGCTCACCATATTGGCAAAAAATGGTGAGATCAATTAATGAGGCTCCAAGGGGGGTCAAGGGCCTGGGTTATGAAAAGGTGTGCACCACTTTATTGGACAAAGAGGTGAAAAATGTAGAGGATTCCTTGAAGCCCATCAAGGATTCATGGATCGAAACAAGTGTGTCCATAGTATCTAATGGATGGAAAGATGCAAGAAATCGCCCTTTGGTCAATGTTATTGCAGTGTCCACGAGAGGTGGAATATTTTTGGGAGCAGTGTTATGAGGCTAGAGACATGGCTGAGCAAGACATAGCTAGATACATCTATGCAAATGGATTGGCATTTAATGTTGTTCGCTCACCATATTGGCAGAAAATGGTGAGATCGATTAATGAGGCTCCAAGGGGGTTCAAGGGCCTAGGTTATGAGAAGGTGTGCACCACTTTATTGGACAAAGAGGTGAAACATGTAGAGGATTCCTTGAAGCCCATTAAGGATTCATGGATCGAAACAAGTGTGTCCATAGTATCTGATGGATGGAAAGATGCAAGAAATCGCCCTTTGGTCAATGTTATTGCAATGTCCACGAGTGGTGCAATATTTTTGATAGTGGATTGTGAAGGGCAAGTGAAGAATGGTCCACTCATTGCAAACATTCTTTTTCAAGCCATTGAGCAAGTTGGCCCTCAAAATGTTGTTCAAGTGATAACAGACAATGCCAAAAATTGTAGGGTTGTCAAGTTATTGGTTGAGGAGTGTTATAAACACATTTTTTGGACACCTTGTGTTGTCCACTCACTCAACCTAATGCTGCAAAAAAATGGCAAGAAGGTTGAGTGGATCAAACAAATGTATGATGATGCCCAGATGATCCAAATGTTCATCACGAACCACCATATGTTGCAAGCCATATTTAGACAATTCTCGAGATTGGAGCTCTTGAAGGTAAGTTAAATTATTTAAAATTTAAAATTCTTTTAAACTTTAGTTTAGTAAACTTTCTAAGTTTTTTATTTTGATTTTGATTTTAATTTATTGTTGTTTTGATTTTGAAGTAGGTTGTTGAGACCCATTTTGCCTCCAACACTATTGTTTTGAGACGCCTTGTGAAGGTTAAAGAGGCATTATCTAGAATGGTAATCAGTGCTAATTGGAGCATATGGAGGCAATCTAGTAGTACAAGGGCAGCTGCCATTAAGGCAATGATACTAGATGACTCTTGGTGGGATCGTGCTAAGTACCGCCTAAGATTTGTTGAGCCTATATTGAGCATGATCCAATACACTAACATGGATAGGCCTTTCTTGGGTGAGGTATATGATGGCATTGACTCCATGATTGAGGATATGAAAAAAATCATAAATGAGAAAGAGCAAGATCCTTAAGAAACATTCAAGGAACTACAAAAAATCATGCTGGAGAGATGGAACAAAATGACTACCCCTTTGCATCTCCTTGCCTTTGCATTGAGCCCTAGGGACTATAGTCCTTAATGAGAGTAGCACTAGAGTTGCCCAATATGGAGATCCTTAAGTTGCTCACGTGTACAAGTCAGCCCTTCCTAGACTCTTTCCCAATCCCATACGACCTATGGTGAGGTCCGAATTCATGAGTTTCACAAGCACCGATTATTGTGGTCTTGGCGCTCTTGAAGACAAGGTGTTGATGCTCATAAATGGTGGTACTTCCATGGGGAAATATACCAGCACTTACAACCGGTTGCCATCAAATTTTTATCACAAGTTCATTCTTAGCTCTTAAGATTCTAATTTCTAAATTCTTGTTGATGAATATTGAATTTATATTTAAAATTTTTCATTCATAACTCTTAACTCTCTAATTTCAAAATTGAAAATCTTGATAGGTTGCTAGTTCATCATCATCCAAGAGGAATTGGAGCACATACTCCTTCATCCACTCAATATAACGCAATAGACTACATTCCAAGAAGGCGGAAGACTTGGTCTATGTGCATTCAAAAGTGAGGCTCCTAACACACAAAGACAATACGTACAAAAAAGGGGAGGCAAAGCATTGGGATGTTGAACAAGATCAGGCGGAGTTAGATGATTCAATTGCTCGCCTTGGTGCACTTGGAGTTGATGATGATCATGAGCTACCTAGTGATCATGAGGTTGCTCTTTGTTGATGTGTCTTTTGTACACGACCAAACACGGAATAAAATACCTAAAGGTACCTAATCCTCTCTTGAATAAAGCTCCCGAATGCTGAAGATATTGCAGAAGGATCAATCAGAGAAGCTTCAAGGTTTTGTAATGTAGGATCTCTACTCGTGGATAAGCTCATCGTGGTATGATGTGATTTTGCTAGAAGCACAAGGGGACTTACATTCGAGGACCTGAACGTCTGATTTGCTTTGGATATTGCTAGAACGTGAGATTTTACTGGTCCTAGATTTTGAAGAAAAGGAAAAAGGAGAAGGGTTGAAACAGGATTTATTTCTAATACTAAGAATGTAAGAGCAATGAATGACCTTTGATGAAATTCTAACTAAGTCTTGCTTTGACATCCTAGGACCATCTCCACAAGGTTAGTGCGATCTTCTGAGGAAAGCTTTATGATGTTCAGATCACGCTACAAGCATGGACACCATCAGGCTGATGCATATCAATAAAGAAATGACAATTGAAGTTAAGCTTAAGCTGAATGATTCCAGTTGACTACACAAGGCAAGTCTGCAATCAACAAACTGCTAGTAGTATGGATATACATATTTCACCATCGATCATACACATTTCTTCCACTCATCTAATAACATGAAATCAAATTTGAGAGGTATAGAGACCATGCAAATTGTTGAATCGACCCATAGAATTCACCATTTCTTCAATGAAGTTTACAAGTCCTTTACAACATCTTGGCAACAATCTTTGCCTTCTCTTTCTACTCTACTCTAACTATTTCCTTTTCTCTGACTATTCACTATTAGCTATTCTCACCTCTATGAACTAACTATTAACCTTTACAAAATGAAGAGCTTGAGCCTTTTATAATGCTCTCAATACAATTCAATGGCTCAGATCAATTTGAGATCAATGGCCTAGATTTTACAATGAAAACCCTAATTAGGGTTTGTTACAACAAACTTAATCCTGGCCAATGAAATAATTGCATTATTTGGACACGTCTTCTCTGGAATATTCGACCAATGGATAACCGGGGTAGGTACATCGAAGTTAGTGTCATCTTTGATGAGTCGGGTACATTGAATCTGGACACGCTGTGGTGGACCAATCTGACTAGAGGAGTGATGACTAGGATGCCACCTTGTCTGACACTTGTAACTTGGTAGATGTTCAATTTGATGATGTTGAGAAGCTAACTTTAATTAACTCTTCTAAAACTATCTGCTTCTTCAACAGACCCTTGCTTTCACCTCCTTTGTCTTTGATGTGCTGGATAGATGGTGTACCTTTCCTTGAAATGTTGGCATCGCCTTTCATTGTCATCTTGTGGTTCCTTAGTGTGGCAAAGTGAAGGTTCTGGAGGTAGCTGGCAAATTGGTCGTCCTTGATGATGTTGGATTGGAAGAGGTCGTCCCTGATGATGCTGGACTGGAGGAGGTCATTCCTTGCCTTAGCCTGATCTTCTTTCATCTGCAAAACAAACCAAAAGATGATTAAGGTCATATAACAAATTCATTTCAACATAGCATTTTCCACCTTAAATCATCAACAAGAAGATATAAAAATGAAGCTTGCTCAAGATTCTCCCTAGGGACAAGCCCTATAAGAATTTCGTCCTGGACCCTTTGGAAGGGTCAGGAGCAATTTTTTGCATTCCTGGCTCAAATTCTCCTCACTTTGTGCCCGTACTTGCTTAGATACATGCCCAAGGTTGCCCTCATTCTCAACCAACACCAAGTTTGATGTAAATTTGGGGCAAAAGAGAGGTTTTAAGAATTTCGCTTTGGACCCTTTGGAAGGGTCAGGAGCGAAATTTACATTTTAGGACAAAATCTATCATGCCTCTACTCCAAAATGCCTTCCAAGGCAAGCATACACTAGTCTTCTCTTCCTCCAAGGCCTAGGAATTCATCTCTTGATCTTCATCATGAGCAATTTAGGTGAAATTTGGAATTTCGCTCTGGACCCTTTGGAAGGGTCAAGAGCGAAATTCAAGTTTTAGGCTTGATCTTACACTTCCTTTACCTCAATTCACCCTACAAGGCAAGAATACCTCACTCCACCTTCAACCATGCCAGAGGTATCAAATTTTTAGCTTCACTTAAGGGGAAAATGGTTGATTTGGAGAATTTCGCCCTGGACTCTTTGGAAGGGTCAGGAGCGAATTTCTCTCTTTGCTTGTTTTCCTTCACCAAGGTCCATCTTTTTCACTTTCTATACTTGGAATCTCATCCTTGGATCCCTCTCCCATGCTTGCAGCATTTTGTTTGACCTCAAAATGACTAGAAAAGAGAATTTCACTAGAAATCATGGCCAGGGACAGGACCTATAATGAATTTCACCCTAGACCCTTTGGAAGGGTCAGGAGCGAATTTCTTCCTCTAGCCAAAAATCATCATTTTTGAAGGCATCAAACCATTCAAGGGCAATCCTAGGGGCATCCCCAACTTGGCTTGGCATAAATTTTTGAGGATAAGATGGGTTTTAGGATTTTCGCTCTGGACACTTTGGAAAGGTCAGCAGCGAAAATCTTGTTTTGAGCTCATTTCTTCATATTTGATGACTCTTGGCAATTCAAGGACATGCCTAAGGACACCTTTAATCTTGATCCACATTAGACTTGGCATAAAATTGAGGGAAAAGATAGGTTTTGCACAATTTCGCCCTGGACCCTTTGGAAGGGTCAGGAGCGAATTTCTTAATCTTGAGCATATTCCCTCATCCTTCCAACTTCAAATCTCCTTCAAAGGTAAGGTCAAGCCACCTCCCTTCCATCTATGCCATGAAAACCAAGGATTTAACTTATTTTTAAGGGAAAATAGGTGACTATAGGAATTTCGCTCTGGACCCTTTGGAAGGGTCAGGAGCGAAATTCTTGATTGGGCTCAATTCCTTCAATTTCGATGATTTCTAGCAACTTGAAGTCACTCCTAAGGATCTCTCCCATCTCAATTCACTTTAGTCCTGCAATTGCCTTGGCATAAAATTTGGGAAAAAGGTGGTTTAGTGAAAATTTCGCCCTGGACCCTTTGGAAGGGTCGGGAGCGAATTTCCATTTCTAGACTTGATTCGTCATCCTTTCAATCCCAATCTTCATTGCAAGGTAAAATTTCATCCCTCTCACCTAAGGAACAAGGTCTTAAGCTCAAGCAAGGTTAAAAGAATAGGCTTGCAAGGAATTTCGCTCTGGACCCTTTGGAAGGGTCAGGAGCGAAATTTCCTTTCTTGGCTAAAACACTCACTCTTCAACACTTTCAAACATTCACAAAGGAAACAACATGTCCATTCTCCCTTTCAACATGCCTTGGACATCAAATTTTGGTCAAACAAGGAAGGAAATGAGTCCTAGGTAGATTTTCGCTCTAGACCCTTTGGAAGGGTCAAGAGCGAAAATCATGATTTAGGCTTTGATTGCTCATTTTTCCAACTTCAATCTTCTTTGGAGGCAAACATAGATCATTTTCCACCTAAGGAACAAGGATTGAAGCCCAAACAAGGTAGCAAATGAGGTTTATAATGAATTTCGCTCTGGACCCTTTGGAAGGGTCAGGAGCGAAATTCACCTTTTAGGCTAAAATCTTGATCTTCCAAAGCATCCAACTCCCTCTCAAGGCAAGAATATACCAATTCATCCTCCATCATGCCAACACCTAGCCAAAACAAGAAAGAAAACAAGAGCTATAAGGATTTTCGCTCTGAACCCTTTGGAAGGGTCAGGAGCGAAAATTGTGATTTGACCTTGATTCTTGATTTTTTCAACTTTAATCTTCTTTGGGAGGCAAACATAAGTCGTTCTTCTTGCATCTCCATCTTGGTCTTGACTTTGGCAAAGGGGAAAAGGAGTGTTTTCAAGAATTTTGCTCTGGACCCTTTGGAAGGGTCAAGAGTGAAATTCACCTTTTAGTCTAGAATCCTTCATCTCATCCACCTTTACTCACCTCCTAAGGCTAGAACATTCAAAAACACCTCCACACATGCCTTAGAAACTAGGAAATTGGCCTAGACAAGGAAGAAATTGAGGTCTTCAAGGATTTTCGCTCTGGACCCTTTGGAAGGGTCAAGAGCGAAAATCTCACTCTTGGCTAGTTTCTCACTTTCTTTCATCTCATTCTCCTCCAAACCTGATCAAATCAACTTCCTCCTTTCTCAATCAAGACAATCCACCACCCAACTGGCACCAGGTGAGTTTAAACTAGGTTTTTAAGACCAAAGGAAGGCAAAATGGAGGATTTCGCTCTGGACCCTTTGGAAGGGTCAGGAGCGAAATTCTCTTTTGAGGCTAGCTTTCATCATCTTAAAGTCCAAAAACTCTTCTCCAAGGCAAATATGCATCAAAACCTACCAAACCATGCCTTAGAAGTACCAAACTTGGTCAAGCTAAGAAGCAAAATAGAGGAAATATGAATTTCGCTATGGATACGTCACCCTTTGGAAGGGTCAGGAGCGAAATTCTCTTTTTTGAGCACATTTCTCCATTCTTTCAATTCCAATCCACCTCAAAAGGCAAGGATACATCACCCCATACCTATCTATGCCAAAAAAACGAAGGATTTGACCATCTCCAAGGGAAAATAGGTGTCCTTCAAGAATTTCGCTATGGACCCTTTGGAAGGGTCAGGAGCAAAATTCTAATTTTAGCTTAATCTTCCACTTGCTTCCTCCTTTTCATGCCTTGGACACACTTTGTTAGGCTTTCTTCCATCACGATCATGCAAATTTATCCTTTAGGTTGACATATAGCTCCAATTTTTGCGGAAAGTAAGGTTTTACATGAATTTCGCTCTGGACCCTTTGGAAGGGTCAGGAGCGAAATTCCTCTTTGAGCTCAAGTCTTGGCTTTGTTTTCACATTTCTTCATTCAAACAAGTGCTTTTACCTTCATTTAAACCTAGGAAAGGGTTAGCTCAGAGCCTAGGTCGAGGTGGAGTGTCTTGTGGAGAAATTTGCCCTGGACCCTTTGGAAGTGTCAGGAGCGAAATCCTCATTTTGGGCTTAATTCACCTCCTTTTCCACTTGACTCTGCCTTAGTCTTGATCTTTGATCAAGAAGCATGTAATAATAATAAAATAAACTCAATCCGGCACCTTATTAACTCATGAATGAAAACAACATCGAAATCTGGAAATGAACTTTTAAGTCTGGAAATGATAATGATAACTTAAAATCCGATCAAACTGTAGACAGCATTCACTCCAAACCATGATGCCCTAGTTGAAAAATTCACCCTGAATTAGGTTTGGTCTCGAAATCGAAATCAGATCCGCAAGGTGGGGAAAAGTGATAAATTCATACCAATTTAAGCTAATTTGCTGCTCCCCCTGATTGGAAATCAACCTCCTTTTAGGTCTGCCCTGAAAATCAGATCCAGGTTAGCTCAATTCCTTTTAGGTCTGCTGATAATTTTGCTCCAAACCAGCTTTACAAGTTTGCACGTCATGTTTGATATTCAAATTGGGTTCGATGTTGAAGGAGACTACTCCAAAATCTGATAAAATTCGCCTGCTAATGTCTGCTCTTGATTCACTTTTGTTCTGCTCCTTTATAATTTGTCTGGAACTGTATTTGATTGTTACTTGAAATTAGAGATTTAATCTTATTCTTATATATCATCCTTCACCCTTGAAATCGCACTCCTCTTAAGCCGACTTGGCCACTTGATTGTTTGAATTGCATCTCACTCAGGTCAGCCAGCATTAGCAATTTAGATTTTGCCCTTAGGTCAGCAAAATTCTGAAGGGATTTTACTTCTTTCTTTAGGTTGGCTGGGTCAGACTTATGACATTTGGCATTGCTTGAAAGGTATAAATAAAGGTTGAGATACCTCCCATTCCACACTTCATCCATTCACAATGCACATATAACTTCTTTTAATTCTGCTCTGCTGATTCGATCTGCCCTAAATTTGCTGTGCGAATTTCTGACCTGCATTTTAGTGTAAATTAAATGATGAATGGTTCTGCAATGTTTCTTTCACTCCTTTATATGTGCTCTCAAAGCTGAGTCACACCCTCTTTTATTTGCCTAACTAGTCGACTTGGCTTTGAAAAAACAGTTCGTTCTTTTTTTTTGAGTTTAAATTTGCACCCCCTTTGATCATACTTCTAGTCAATCTTTTCCTTAGAACAATCCTTTAATTAGCAATTGGATTTGCATCATTTAAATCTCCTCAAGTTGGCATGCTTACTTTCCTCTTTGTGTGGCAATAAATTTTATCTTCCTCATTTGTAGGGGTAAATCCGCACCCTTCTTTCTTTCTCAAGTTGGTATGCTTTGAATTGTCTTCTTTGTCTCCCCAAAAAAATTGCCTTCCTTGTTTAGGAGGGTTAATTTGCAAGACCTTCCACGTTTGTGGAGGTTGGAGCACACCTTTCTTTCATACTTTAGAGGTTTAGATTTATACTTAGGTGATTTTCTTTTCATTCTTGTCTTCCACGTTTGTGGAGGTTGAATTGCATCTCCTTCCATGTTTACCTAACTTGTTGCTCATCCCCTTCCACATTTTGGGGGGTTAAACTTTTACTTAGGCGTTTTTCTTCCTTCGAAGGATGACTTCACTTCCTTGTTTACCTGGCTTGATCCACACCCCACTTCATATTTTGAGAGGTTAAAATTGCATATGGTATTTTTCTTCTTTGGGAGATTGATGTTGTTTTCCTCATTTGCCTAGGTTGTCGCACACCCCCTTTCTTGTTTTTTCAAGGTTATTTCCCTTTTGAGTGATTAGATTTTGAATGGTTGTGCTAATAATGCACTCAAAGTAGGGGGTCTATTTTGTTGAGGTTGACAAATTGCTGAGTGTTATTTTTTTTTCTTTAAATTTTTTCCATGTTTAGAAGGGTAAATTCACACCTTCATAGATTTTGAAGCTTGATTCACATCTTCTTCCACCTTTAATTGTTTCCATGTTTAGAAGGGTAAATTCACACCTTCATAGATTTTGAAGCTTAAATTTTCCTCCTTGAGCTTGAGGGTTGATTGATTTCCTTGTTTTGGGAGGTAAATGCACACCCTCTTCCATGTTTTTGGACGTTGATTGATCACTTAGGTTTGAAATATTCTGTGTTTGTAGGGATAAATCCGTACCCCTCGCACTTAACACTTAGACGCCCAATCAAGCGTGCCTTGATTTTTTTCGAGGAAAATTTCCTAATAAGGGAGGTTTAATCTTACTCGAATTTTGAGGAAAAATTTTCAATATTTCCATCTAAACTTACCTTCTCAAAATTGCCCTTAAAATTGCTAATGCTCAAAAGGCTCAAAATGATGTAAGCTTAATTCTCACTCCCAAAAAAAATTAAAATCGCTCAAGGTATGTCAAATTTTCTTTGTTTCACAAAGGTAATTCATCCAATTTTATTGCCTTAGAATTTTGCTCTCCCCTAAAGATGAAAATTAAAATGCACAAGAGAGATATTTCATTCCCTTAATTTGCAAGGAAGATTTTATTTCTTTCAAAATCATTATTTTCCAAAAATCAAACCCTAGAAGGAAATTTCCAAATTTTGCTCACTATGACTTCTTCTTGACAACCTTGGCAATTCTTGCAATGTATTGACATTATTGAAAACTTCTTACAACCTCTAGCAATTTTGCAACGTGACCTCTACCTGACATCTCTTGCTCATTAGCAAAGGTTAACGACTAAAGGAACTACTGCCAAGCTAAGCAAACTAAAACAGCTAACTAAGGCACCCAATCTAAGAAAAAATGGGGGTCCCCATTTGCAATGGAGCGATATGTGAAAACGTCACAACAGTAGCCACACCTCATTAAAACACTTAGGTTTCTACCATGGCTTTAGCAACTAAGTTGCCTGTCCTGGTTTGGATTCAGATTCGGGTTTGTTTCAATTTTTTGGGGGTGGGTTCGGGTTCACTTTGGGTTTGTTCATACAAAAAAATAAAAAATAAAAAATAAAAAATATTTGCAGCAGCAGATTAGTTCATAATACACTACTATCAACTATGCTAATAGTAAAGTAACATAGCAAAATACACCACCATATATATTAATGTTTTAAATTTTGTCCAAATAACATAGCAAAATGCCAAAATATGCCACCATATCAATGTTTCAGTTAAAAAATAATAATGTCAACATTAACCATCAGCCATCATTGATCAAATATCATCAAAAGTCATCAAACATATCATCATCCTCTTGCTGTGGAAAATTAGAAGCACAAATAGTGCCACTGCCATCGGTACTAGCAATCTCAACCTCAAGAGTGTTGTGACATATTCACACATCGCCCCATTATAAATGGGGACCCCTACTTTTTGCTTTCTAGGGTTTGCGTTCTTGGTCTTTTAGGGTTTTTTCTGTTAGCCTTTGCATGATGAGTGTTGTCAGGGGGATCGCTGGATAGCAGGCTCTGCTTGAGCTAGGATGAGTCAGTAGATGCTCCAGGTTAGGGTTTCTTTCAAGGTCTTCCTTAGGCTTAGTTTTTCTAGTGGTGTCCCATTTGAGTTCGAGGAAGTCAGTGAGTGGTTGAGCAAATTTGGCTAAGACATGGCTCACAATGTTTCCTTTTTCAGGGTTGATGAAATATTCTATCTCTATTTTATTATCAGACTCGGTTCCCTTTTAACGAATTTATTTATCCAATTGAACATGCACGATATGTTTATTCAAAAAAAAAAAAGTGAACTTGGGACATGCACAAACTAAATTCGATTGCATTAATTGAACTTATTCATTTCATAATCAATACATATGAACCTTATCGCTGAAGCACATGCACGGACTAAGGGTTTTATTTCATACCTAGATCAACTCAATTGCTAATCAAATTGAGAGTTCACCCTTACTGCTAATTATCCATTCTCAGAACTGATTTCTCACAACTACAGCTCTGATTGGCAGTCTGTCCTGTAACTGAAACTGTTCACTGTAGGATTCCTTTGCCCAGAAATATCTTCTTTCAGACCTTCCAAATGTCAGCCCTGCATCACACAAAAAGCCGCTCCTTTATCTCCAGGAATCAATATTATTGAGAGGCTTGACTGC
Source organism: Cryptomeria japonica (assembly GCF_030272615.1). Lineage (NCBI taxonomy): Eukaryota > Viridiplantae > Streptophyta > Pinopsida > Cupressales > Cupressaceae > Cryptomeria > Cryptomeria japonica. Next base: position 640,248,910 of record NC_081407.1, on the reverse strand, counting down.
GATTTCACCAAGCAATCAAGGCGCTGTCAAGGATTCACTTCTGCGGTGAACTAAAAATCAAATCACCACTTGTGTTGAGGGTTTCGTCCCAACACACACAGCCAGGGGTTTCGTCCTGGAAGCAATACCAAATCGCTTAGAGGTAGGAATAAAAATAAGATGAGTGCTGAATGAATTCTCCCTTAGTATCGAACCCTCTTATAAACTCAATCTTTCCAAAAAGCTATCGAACTCTTCTAGAAAATTCTTCAGCTTCGACTTGGCTTAATTTCATTGACTGCATTAATTATTATATGGCCCCCCATGATGTCATTGCCTAGGCATTAAATGTTAAGTCTTAAATGGCTACCTTTTAATGACTTAATGAACAATTATAATAATTATCCATTACTATAGCTTTTTGGCCAATAATAAATTATTCCCTTCTTAATTTAATTAACTCTAACCCAGGGAATTAAGAGGCTAGAGTTTGACTGCTGTTTGCCTGTCATAAAGATGGGGACATTACAGTCCTCCCTTCCCGGCATTGCTGGTCCTCCAGTAATTGCAAACTGGGATGCTGCAATATCTCCTCACCTTCCCATGTGGCGTCTTCAAGTGGCAAATTCTTCCATTTAATCAAATATTTTTGCACCATTTCGTTTCTCAACTTCCTCTCCCTCCAATCTGCAATGCCTTCTGGGACCAAGACCAACTTCCCCTCTTTATCTAGAGGTGGTAATTTAGGAGATGCAACTGTATGCTGACCTAGAGCCTTCTTAATATAGGAGACATGAAACACATTATGTATTTTGCTGCCCTCCGGTAACTCTAATTCGTATGCAACCTCCCCTATTCTCTTCAGAATCTTGTAGGGCCCATAAAAGCGTGGTTTCAGCTTTTCTGCCCCACTCATCTTCAATGTGGACTGCCTATATGACTGCAAATGTAAAAAGACTAAGTCCCCCACTTCAAAAGTCCGCTCCACTCTGTGCCTGTCAGCATACATCTTTGGCTGGTTTTGGGCATGATGTATGTTATCTTTGAGTGCTTTGTGGATGTCCTGATAGTTTTCCACAGTCTCCTTAGCCCGTGGGACCTTAATGTCCTCAAATGCTAAATCCATAAATGATAAAGCTTCATACCCATATAGAGCTCTGAAAGGTGACATACCAATGGACATGTGATAGGTGGTATTGTAGCAATACTCACCAAGATAGAGCCACCTCACCCAAGCACGTTGTTGTCCTGAAACATAGTTTCGCAAATAGCCTTCAATCCACTTGTTAACTATTTATGTTTGCCCATCCATTTGAGGATGGTAACTGGTGTTGGGTGTCGATTCAGTTCCTACCAATCTAAATAATTCTTGCCAAAACATACTCATAAATCTGCTATCTCTATCACTTACAATGGTTTTGGGCAATCCGTGCAATCTAAAGATCTCCCTGAAGAATAATTATGCAATCTGCAATGTTGTGGAATCTGTAGGAACAGCAAAGAAGTGTGCATACTTAGTTAGCCGGTCAACTACTACAAAGATACAATCTCTACCTTGCACACGTGGTAGCCCTATGATAAAATCCTTTGATATCCCTTCCCATTTCTGCTCAAGAATCGGCAAAGGCTACATAAGACCTGTAGGAAATGTGTGTTTAGACTTGTTCTGCTAGCAAGTCAGACATTCTCTAACATGTTGGATCACATTATCCTTCAATCCTTTCCACGTAAACCTTTCGCGAACCTAGCAATAGGTTTTGAAGAAACCTGGGTGTCCTGCTACAAGTGAATCATGTAGTGCCTCCAATATTTTCTTCTTCAGTTCGGAACCAGATACAAGATAGATTTTGTTTTTAAAATAGATAATATCATCCATCACTGCATATCTATCATCCTGCACCTTACCATCAATAAGATCACAAGCAAAAGGATTCTTTGAATCCTCAACCAATAACTGCGTCTTCCAATCAGCTACGATCTTTGTCAGGGGACAAAGAGTGGGTTTCCTAGAGAGAGCATCTGCAACAACATTTTTCTTTCCTTTTAGATATTCCACATCAAAGTCGTAAGCTTGAATCTTGCTTACCCATTTTTGTGGCTGCTCATTCAAATCCATCTGCTCCAGGAAATACTTGAGACTGTTATGATCTGTACGCACTATGAAACGAGTCCTAACCAGGCACTGCCTGAACTTAGCTAGCGCATGCATGATCACTAGCATCTCCTTATCATATGTGGAATAAAGTCTCTCATTGTCCCTCAATTTCCTGCTCTCATAAGCGATCGGATGCCGATTCTACATTAGCACTGCACCTATTCCCTGTCTCGATGCATCACATTCCAATACAAATGGCTGCATGAAGTCCGGTAATGCCAACACTGAACACGAACTCATAGCATCCTTAAGCTTGTCAAAGGCTATCTGTGCACTTGCTAACCATGAGAACGCACCCTTCTTAGTCAAGTATGTCAATGGAGAAGCTAACTGAGAGAATCCATGCACAAACCTTTTGTAATATGAACACAACCCCAAGAAACCTCTCAACTCAGATATGTTTGTAGGCGGTGGCCAGTCTAAGATTGCCTGAATCTTCTCTTGATGCACTTTCACACCATCAGCGCCAATGATATGTCCCAGATATAAGATCTTTGTCATCTCGAATTCACACTTAGAGGCTTTTGTATAAAGTGACTATAACTCCTTAATACCCAATACCACGTCCAAGTGATGCAAATGGTCACTCCAAGTTCTGCTGTAAATGAGGATGTCATCGAAGAAGACTATAACAAATTTCCTCAACTACTCTCGAAACACATGATTCATATAAGATTGAAATGTTGTTGGTGCATTTGTGAGTCCAAATGGCATGACCAAGAACTCAAAATGCCAGTAGTGACAATGGAAGGCAGTTTTGTGAATGTACTCTTCTCTGACACGTATCTGATGATAACCAGAGCACAGATCTATTTTCGAAAATTACACGGCCCCGTGTAGTTCATCGATCATGGGTATGGGATACCTATTTTTATAATCTTCTTATTCAATGCCCTGTAGTCTATACACATGCACATCGTCCCATCTTTCTTTTTAACCAGAACTACCAATGAGGCAAATGGGCTCGAACTGGGCTTGATATGTCCCATACTGAGAAGCTCTTTGATTGTCTTCTCAATCTCCTCCTTAAAGTGACGTGGGTGCCGATATGGTGTGGGGATCATGGGCTTTGAGCCCTCTTCCAACTCGATCACATGTTCAAATCCTTTGTTTGGTGGCCGTCCAAGAGGTATGTCTCCAAAAACTACACTATGTTTATCTAACACTGTCTGTATGTCCACATGGTACTCTAGTTTCCCATTAGAGACCAGTTTAGAAGAAACAAAACACTGTGCTGCCCAATCTACATCTCCATGTTTGATAAGGGCCTCCATCCTTCTGGCTAACACCACCCTAGGTCCACCATCTGCCATTGCCTTAAGTATTGTCTTTTTCCCATTTACCATGAACTCCAGTTGCATGTGTTTGAAGTCTTGAACATAACGTTCAAGTGACTCCAATCCCAACACAGCATCTATGTTACTGAGATTAATCACGTAGAAGTCCCTTGTCAAAGTGTAGTCACCAAATTGTATGCTGAGCTGAGGAATTACCTTAGTGCATGTCAGGGGAAACCGTCAGCCACTATGACGCTGAATCCAGGAAACTCCTCAACCTAAAGCCCACGCCTCATTACTAATCCTTCATCAATGAAGTTATGCGTGGCTCCGCTATCAACCAAACATACCATCCTCTGTCCCTTAAGAACACCCTTCAGCCTGAAAGGTCTGCTACGTGGAGCTCCAAATAGAGTAACAATGCGTGGAGTTTCCTTAACTGCTGAGTCCTCCAATTCTATCTGTGGCTGATCTCCCTGATTAGAATCCTCATCAGTACTAGGATCCTGTTCTTCTTGTTCTTCATCCTCATAAATCACCTCAATCAGATGCACCTTGCCTTTACCAAGGCAACGATGGGCAAGCTCCCATGGTTCTTTGCAGTTAAAACATAACTTCTTCCTATGAAGTTCATTTCTGGACTCCTGATCTGTTTTTGATGAAAAGTTCTTTTGTGGTTTGAAATTCTTTTGCTTTGACTGAGAACCACTAAAGAACTTCTGTGGTTGGAAGGGAGGTGTAGTCTCCAAATCCAATGCTAAACCTATGGCATCGTGTAATGTGCTAAGCTTGTAAGCCTTCACCAACCCATGCAATCTATCACTCAAGCCCTCAACAAATAGCATTGTAACACGCCTTTCTGTCATATCAGGAACCATAACTGCAATTTTTTGAAATTCATTGATGTATGTTTCAACACGACCAGACTACATAAGTTGTGCCATCTCCCTATAATATACTTCCACATCTTTTTTGTCAAACCGGGCAATCAATTTGTTGACAAATTCTTCATAAGAATGAATTAGTACATGATCCTGAGAATCTAGTCCTTCCATCTTGCCTGTTCATGAGATATCTAGCCTTTTCCTTTTGCTGATCCATGAACTGATTCAGGTTCATTAACACTCTAACCTGTTCCGGAAGTGTCATGTAATCAGCATATGTAGCCATCACATCATCTGTTATATGGGTTTCTACCTCTGGTTGCTCCGGAATCATCTCTTCATTTTGTCTAGGCAAGAAGGTAGGGCATAGGGGTCTATCTGATCGTGTGATTGCTGTTCTAACAGCATTAGACCCTGCTCTGTCCTGGTTTTCATGTCTACTATTGGCACGGCTGGTTACACTACTCAATCTTCTGGACCTAGATCGATCTATCCTCAACTGACCCATAGCAGTGATCATTCGATCTTGGAATTGTTGCATCATCTGTTGCTGCTGCCGGGCAAAGGCTGTCAAAAACTAATCCATTTAATTGTTAGATTTCTAGGTGGTGACCCATCTCTTCTCTCACCCATTTCACCTTCAGCTGGTCTGATTTCAGATTCCTCCTGATGCCCGGACCTACTTCTGGTGTTATATCTGTGCATAGAATTTCTTCACTCTGACATGCAACCACCAAATTCACCAGGAAACTGACATGCAAATGGTTTTCCCACATAGACTGGCAGGAAAGGTGGCTCTAATACCACTGAAATATTCTATCTCTATTTTATTATCAGACTCGGTTCCCTTTTAACAAATTTTTTTATCCAATTGAACATGCACGATATGTTTATTCAAAAAAAAAAAACAAGTGAACTTGGGACATGCACAAACTAAATTCAATTGCATTAATTGAACTTATTCATTTAATAATCAATACATATGAACCCTACTGCTGAAGCACATGCATGGACTAAGGGTTTTATTTCATACCCAGATCAACCCAATTGCTAATCAAATTGAGAGTTTGCCCTTACTGCTCATTATCCATTCTCAGAACTGATTTCTCACAACTACGGCTCTGATTGGCAGTCTGTCCTGTAACTGAAACTGTTCACTGTAGGATTCCTTTGCTCGGAAATATCTTCTTTCAAACCTTCCAAATGCCAGCCCTGCATCACACAAAAAGCCGCTCCTTCATCTCCAGGAATCGATATTATTGAGAGGCTTGACTGTGATTTCACCAAGCAATCAAGGCGCTGTCGAGGATTGAACTTCTGCAGTAAACTGAAAATCGAATCACCACTTGTGTTGAGGGTTTCGTCCCAACACACACAGCCAGGGGTTTCGTCCTGGAAGCAATACCAAATCGCTTAGAGGTAGGAATAAAAATAAGATGAATGCTGAATGAATTCTCCCTTAGCATCAAACCCTCTTATAGACTCAATCTTTCCAAAAAGCTATCGAACTCTTCTAGAAATTTCTTCAGCTTCAACTTAGGCTTAATTTCATTGATTGCATTAATTATTTATTATTATATGGCCCCCCATGATGTCATTGCCTAGGCATTAAATGTTAAGTCTTAAATGGCCCCCTTTTAATGACATAATGAACAATTATAATAATTATTCATTACTATAGCTTTTTGGCCAATAATAAATTATTCCCTTCTTAATTTAATTAACTCTACCCCAGGGAATTAAAAGGCTAGAGTTTGACTGTTGTTTGCCTGTCAAAAAGATGAGGACATTACATTTGATGCAAGGATGAAATGTGAAATGAGGCCTCAACACCAGGAGGAAGTCATGATTCACACTTAATCACGAGAAGGACTTCAATCATATGGAGTGCTGCTCAGCTAAGGAAAAACAAACTCAAGAAATTTGTTAAGGCAAGGAGAACAAGGACAACATCAAGGAATCAAGGATTGAATTCAGGGAGATGAAGACATAACAAGGGATTTCACAGTTATTACAAGGCATTCAATCATACTAGGACGTGTTCCACATATCAGAATCAAGAATCATCAATGAGAGAGAAAAAAATCCCAAACATGAGAAGGAAGAGTGAAGTGTGATCAAGGAAGCAGATAGTTTCAAAAGAGTTAATCAAAGCTAGAAGGCTTGATCACCAAGATGATGCAATTTGGGAATGTGATGCATCCCAATCACCATAATAATCAGTCAAGAAGGGCTAAGTAATGTTGAGTATCAAGAGATATGCCTCAATCACCAATACGTTGTGATGATCTACATGAGGATTGATGAGGTGGAATCCAGTCATCATCCAACCATTCAAGTTCTTCCAAGTCAGGACATCTAGATTTCGCGAACCTATCTCATTCAAAGGTGGAGTAAGTGACACTTGTCACTTCATCAAATATTGTTTATCTCACCTAACCTCAATCCTATTGTTCGGCGTCCAAAGATGGACATGTGTCCAATTTATTGTAATTATTTCATTGGCCAGAAGGAAGTTTGTTATAACAAACCCTAATTGGGTTTCATTGTTAAATCTTGGCCATTGATTTGAGAATCAATCTGAGCCATTGAAGTGTATTGAGAGCACTATATAAGGCTCAACTCTCTTATTGTAATAGTTAATAGTGGCTAGTCAATAGATAATAGATATTAAAAGGCGGTTAGAAATAGAGTAGAGTAGGAGAATAGGAGATTGTTGCCAAGACTTTGTTCCAAGAAACATATTATTTTCATTGAAGGTATGGTGAATTTCATGTGTTGATTCAACATTTTGCATTGTCTCTACTTCTCATTTGTTTGATGTTGATTAGATGAATAGAAGCTGATTAATGGTGATATTTGCACGTTTATACTACTTGTATTTTGCTGATTGCTAAATACTTTGCGTGGTCAACTGAACTATCTACATAAGCTTAACTTTGATTGCTACTCACTCATTGATATGCATTACATTGATGGTGTCTATGTGGTTGGCAGTAATTTGAATATCATTAGCTTTCCTTAGGAGATCGCACCAGCCTTGCCTAGTTGTTCCTTGCATGGCGAAACAAAGCATGGTTGAGTTTCACTCAGTCATTCATAGTCTCTTACATTCTAGGAATAGAATAGTCTTCCTAAACCCTTCCTCCTTTTTATCCTTTTTTCATTTGAGTTCAAGTTAGGAGAAAAGCATCACAAGATTGCAATATCAAATGATCTAAGTTCCAGCAAAGTTCAAACGTTCATGAAACATAAGTCCCCCTTGTGATTCCAGCAAAATCACATCACAATCATTGAGTCTATCCACATATAAAGTCAAGACCTGACTATCAGAACCTTGGAATCACCTCGTATGATCACCGAGATTAGCATACGAGGAGATTTTGATCAAGAGAGGAAAAAATACTTTGTATTTTATTTTGGGTATGAAGTGCATAAAAAACGCATCAACAGCTACCACATGAGTGCTTGATCCTATGTAGAGTCTTGATCCTATGTAGAGTGCTTTGTGTCACTACTAGCGCATGTGCAGCACTTGTTGAAGATGGTTGGTTGGTCTTTGTGTTACTGCAAGCATCTAGGAGGTGCTTTGATGTACCACAAACCTCTGAGTTGTTACCACATGTACTCCAAGCTATGAGAACAGTCTTGCCATTACCGTGTGTACCATTATTGGTAATAATGAATCACAAGTCAAAGCAGAAGGGAGAAAAGAAAATTAAGGAAACATGCAGCATGAGAGGATCATACAATCATGTAGGAGAAACCACTAAAGATGTCACATTGTGCACTCCGCATTAAAGGAGAAACTCAATGCTAAGTTCTTACCAAAACAGAAAGGATTTTGCATAAATATCTCAAACAGCTCGGCAGTTATTCTCTATGGGGTGAGTGGGAGATGAAGATAAATGGTCCTCTGAGCAAATAGCCGGGCTCAATTTCTGGAAATTGCCAATGTACATGGTTTGCCTAATGGTTGTATGTTAAGGCATTTTGGATTTGAGAAAAAATCTGTGATTTTCATTTCCATCTGCTTAATTTCCCTATGAGGCAGTATTGTTTGTATGGTGATTTGGGTAATTATTACTTAAAACATGGTATTATTATTTAAAAAACTGGTAATGTTAGAGAGCAACTGTAAAGACATTCATTAATTTTCAACATAAGCAAGAGGTCATTTGTTCCAATATAAGAATATAACTCACTGAAACTTTCATGCCATAGAAGGTTATAAAGGTCACAATGAAATTATATATTAGTTGCTTCAATGGTGCTTGATAGATTGTGATCAATGATGAAGCATCAATGAAAGAAACAAGAAAATGATAATGTTTCCAAGAGTACCCACGTGACTTCTAAAGAGAAGAATGAAATATGACATAGGATTGAACATTTGTAATGTCCCCAAATTATTTAAACTTCAAATTACCTTAAATATACCCAAATCTAAAATAGGTAATTAAGTTTTATGGGACTACCTTTGTATACTGTTTTCCTGCAACACAAAATTAAAGAACACATATGAAGTAATACTTATAAATTAAAACATATACTAATGAATTAGACTGAGTGATACAATTCTTTAATGTATTAATTACCATTAGTATTATATTTGTTAGATAAGATCAGATTGTAGGTTAGCTGCTTTCCTTAATTATCCAATTCCTTAGTACACTAGGGTAGGCTAGTTGGATAGGGTGTCCAAGAGATCCTCCATCCTAGGCCCAAGAGCAGATGCTACGTCCCTCTTGGCTCCATATGGCAGGTGTTAAGCATCCATCATGGAGCGGCATACCCAGTGAGGTATCCTATCGCCGTTCCCCCTCATCACAACCACCTCCTCTCTCAAGCCCAAGAGCAGATGCTACATCCCCCTTGGCTCCATGTGGCAGGTGTCAGGCATCCACGATGGAGTGGCGTACTTAAGAGAGAATCCCTAATATCCAATGAACCATTTGTGATATTCTAATGAAGTTATACTTGTTATTCAGTTCAACTCATTATGATAATCAATTATACTTGACATGGTTATTACAATTCTATCATATTAGATTGTCATCAATGCTTTCTGTTAATACTATTTTGTATCAGAATTATTCATTATTTGTCATTGCTACTTCTTACATTATTAGCATTGTACAAATTTACAGTATTATAATTTATACAAACTGAATTTGATTTGCCTTATCTCTTCTGGATTCATTAACAAGTATATGTACATGTATTATGTCTGACAGTGGTTATGTATAATCATTTCAATGCTGTTTGAATAATTATATATTATTTGCCTTTTCAATTTTATATCATGTTAATTGCCATCAATTTGATTAAGATTATCTACAATTGTTTATATTCGATACTGTATATATAAAACTTTATATATATATATATATATATACAAAATAGTAACTGTTACATTTTAATATTAATTCATAATACGTACCTGCCACTGCTCTTACCTGTTCCTTGGTATCCTTGCTGGCAGTCTGCTGATCTATCTTCTTCCCCCGTGTTCTCTTTTCCTTATCTCCCATCTTTTCATCCTCTCTTATTTCTCCTCCTTCCCCCCCCCCGTGAGAGGTATCGGGCTTCCCTTAAATATGATAAGAGGGTCCCTTGGGAAGAGACGTGGCTGTAATGAAAGTCACGTTCTCCCCTCCTTAACCGCTGCTTATCCCATTTTGTTATCGTGACTTCAGATTGTCTTTTGATTATCATTCATTTTGTTTTGGTTGATATTCTTTTATCATAGGAGAACCATATAAATGTTTTTCTATTATTTTTAAATTAGTGTATGATGTAATCAACTACTGATTAGTAATCGGTAAATATAATCATGAATTAGTAATTAGTACACAACCAGTAATTAGTAATTAGTAATTAACAATTAGTAATTAGTAAATAGTAATCAGTAATTAGTACTGATAAATTCTTAACGACCAAACATGAATGTACACAAAAAGGATTATGGATTAGAATTTGAGCAATTGTATTTACAATTTATGATTTTATTATATTTGGTTTTCATTATACTGACTACTAATATTTTATAAATATAATATAAGGAGCTTTCTCCTGGATTGGTTTACTTGTTTTGATCTGGGGACATGACAACATTGGATTTGGTATAGCCACTACATCGAAGAAGTGAGCACTTCTAAGCACATCACAATGTGATTAGAAGGTTCTTTCAATAGGAGTTGAAGAAAATTGAAAAGGGCAAATGATACAATTAATGATGTACCCTCAACAGGGTACACAAATGTCATAACCCCGCCAGTCTATGAGATCACTGTAGCATAAATAGATAAAACCTAGGCAATTCTATGAGAAACCAACCAGGGAAAAGGGAGTTTAAAAATAAAATAAATAAAACCTAGGCGATTCTATGAGGAGCTGACCAGGGAAAATGGAATTTAAAAATATAACGGGGGCAGCGATTCAATATGGAGTTGGCTAAGAAAGCCTTTAGGGGCATCGATTCCCAAAGGGCATACAAATGAAATTAATTAAAAGCTGAAGCAGCAATTGGTTAGGAAAAGATGTAACTCTTAAAAAAAGGGCAACAATATTGACAGGGTGTGTCTCCCTCAAATGGAACATGTAAAAAAGGTAGATATTTCAGAATCCAAGACAGCTATGGTAATTTAGGGAATCATCCATAAGAAATTAAAAGAATTCAGATAAGCGACACAGAAGATAAATCTATGAAAAGGATCAATGGAATGATAAAGGGAATTAGAGCAGAAGTATAAGAAAGAATACAGAGGAAAACTCAGATCTGCATATGAGATATTCTGAAACCAGATATTGAGCCAAATAAGAGAAGAATCTGATCTTATATAAGCAACCTTGAATTAGTAAGGTTATGGGTGGAGATCAAATACTCTGGTAGTAATGAATAATAAGGAGTCTGAATATCAAGGGATGAATGAATTCAGCAGAATGGTATAATCAAGATAGAACCAGATCAGATCTTGTAGTACAATCTGCATTCAGAAAACAGCCTTATATTGAAAATATATATAATGATAGCAATATGTTCGACCACAATAGCCTGTCCAAAGACTGGGAACAGCTACAACATAAAGGAGTCTGGTCAGTTACCTGGTACCAACTGCCGACAACCGACGGGTTAACTGCCGACGCTAACACAATTTACCTTAATGCTTAATTACCCGACAACATCATCCCCCCCAAAAAGAAACGTTGTCTCCGGACGACAGACAACCAAAATGGGAATGATGTACAAGCAAAACTGAAACCCCAAAACAACAAATTACTGGGATTGGGGTAGAGATGGCGTCCCTGAAGGTCCCGTGGATGAGGAAGAGGCCAACTACTCCCGAAGCTGCAACACCTACTCTGTGCGGTAGCGAAGATCCCTCTCAGCCACCAACTGGTGCTCCTGAGACCGTTGCACTCTGAATACGGCCTCCATCAGCTCGGTATGCTTCTTATCCAGCTCTACCCTCGTACTACTCAGACTGGCCTCCAACAAAGCCCTATCTGCTACCCGTGCTGCTGAGGATGCTACTAACTCGACGCCGACACAAGCCAACTCCTCCTCCATACTCCCTGTCCGGGCTCTCTGCTGAGCCAACTCCAACTCCAGTGTCTCCCTAGTGATATCTGCCTCCTGCTGAGCACGACGATGCGCCAAATGACTATCCCGTATGCCCTGCTCGATCCTCCTGAGTAGGCTCTGCACCTGACTCTCTCCAGTCTGTCCAGGGTGTTGCCACTCCTCCAACATCACAAGAAGATCCATGGGAGGCCATCCTCTATCAATAAAGCACCGCTGAAATGCCTCAGCAACTCCTCTGGTAGCAAATGCCAGCAAACCCTCCAACACTGGCTGCCCTAGGGTCCCTTCCTCCATCAAGGCCAAAAGTCTGCGTGCCTCACTCTCTACTGCTACCAAAAACTGAGTCAAGGCAGTGGTTTGGTTCTCTGTAGAACCAGGCATCGGAATGTCTACTTGTGGCACCGTATCCTCCACACCACCCATGTGCTGGAGTAGGTCTGAAGGTTCCCCCTATGCACGCATCTCATGAGGAGAGTCACTACCCTCTAAATCAACCAACTCCTGACGGTGAGGTGTGGCAGGCGGGGGTCCTACTAGGGCTTTCGGTTGCGCTGAGTATTGCTCCAACCATGAGTCTGTACCATCTCCCTCAACGTCACCCTTGTCTAACCTAATCTCTCCACCTCCATCCACTTGCTCTGTCCGAATAAGGGCTGTGTCCCTCGGTTGAACTACACTGCTGCTAGGGACCTGTGAAATCTGCCTGAGGGAGGGACAAGGATGCAGTTGGCCAAACCCCGGCACAGGGATTGCTGATATGGCTCCCACTGTCACTCCTCCTACTGGTAATGGTGTCACGGTCCCATCTATAGTCAACACAGCAGGTGCATATACTAGCCTCCTTGTGTGAACACCTATAGGTCGGACCACTCTTCCTCCTGGCAATCCCCGCATCCCCTTCGGTATGTGGCCAAGGGCAACCATACCACCTGCGCCTTCTTCCGTACCCAACTCTAGATACAATACCTCCGTGTGTGAGAGGCGAAATCCGGTATCACCACCCGAACATCGAGAAGATGTCTCCTCCGACTCCGACTCCGCCCCTGAACTACTCTCGGTGGCCGAATCCGACTCGCTAGCAGAGATCACCTGAATCTGGGGCTTCCGCTTCCTACTGGATGTTGCATCCCCTGTGTGTGTATCCAAATGAGCCCAATAAAAAATGGAGGGCGCGGTAGGGTCAATGTTGTCCCACGGCTGCCACCCTTGCCTTTCTTCTGGCATCTGTATACGGACTGCGTCCAGGAATAACCCAATGGCGTGGTGGGGCATATAGAATGCCTTGTGCTTTAGTGTGAGGAACTCATGAATGCGGTCTGACAGCATAGTAGCCCAGTTGTACACCGTCCCATTCCGGAGCCTGTTCATCAATGCAATCATCGGCACAACTGTGTCGGAGGCCCTACTGGCTCCTGTGAGACGGCTCTTCATCAAGTCGACCAAGCACTGCCATGCACCAGGTACTATGTAAGATTTTTTCAATCCTCACCCCTTGGGTGCCGTAATCCTGTCCCACTCTGCTCTGGTCAGGTTATCCCGACATATTTGTTGTGGCAGCTGACTTTTCCTCTCGATGGACATCTTCATCGCATGCTTGTCCACCTTCCCTTCGTCGAGAATGCCAAAAACCCTGGCAAAGTCATCCGGAGCAAAAGACACGGTAACGTTTGTGTGCTGGTAGTTGAACAAGGAGGTGCGCAACTCATCATTATACAATTTTATCATCATGCGCAGGCAAGGCTCAAAATCCTGAATGGCGAATATCGGCATTTGAATGGCCCAATGCACCCGTGCCTTCCTAATTGTGTTTTCACCAAAATGTCATCTGGGGACTGCGCCTCCAACCACCATTGCCTGCACACATTGTTGTTCAACCCCTCGAAAGTGATTGTGTCCGCTGTGACTTTCGGCTGCCTTTCTTTCTTGCCCGTATCCGGTACAACAACCTTCCCTTTATCCATAGGACAGTCTGTAGACGATTTCCTGGTTGTCTTCTCTGAATCCTATAGTCTCCTCCTCCAATCCAGTTTTTTCAACTGCCTAGCGCTAGACGCCATCAAATGATTTTTTTATTTTTTTTCCAAACTTATATCTTTCCTCTCCTGGGCACCTTCACATGTTCTTTCTTTCGATTGCGATCTCTTATTCCCCTTGTCTCAATGGTACTTTTAGTCTGCTTCCGTGGTCCGTACGGCCAGTATTTTCTCAAAAAATTTGTTTTCCTTTGGCACCCCTGAATCCGTATGGACTTTTTCTTGACTTTGGCAACCCCTTGGTTCGTATGGAATTTGTCAAAACCAAATCCGGTTACTGGCGAAGGTCTTACGGACTTTGCGTCTGAATTCCGTACGGAATTTTGAGTTCTCCACTTTCCGTACAGAAATCTTTGGCACTGTCGCCAAAAAAATTCCGTACGGTTTTGTTCCTCTGCGCCACTTTAATTTCGTGCAGACTTTTCCCTTCACTGTTTTTTATTTCCGTACGGAAGGTTTGTCTCCCCGTCGTACCAGATTCCGTACGGAATTCGCTTTTCCTTGATACATATGGGCCTCTGCCTATAAAACGTACGGATTCTTTTCTTTGTTGGCACTCCTTCCCGTACTCTAATTTCCGTACGGATTTTTCTTCTGAGATCCGTGGAGTTTATTGATCATACGGTATTTCCTTTACTTGTGGAATCCGTACGGATCTCTGTCTTTCAGTTTCGTACGAACTTACTATGAACGAGTCCCCCTTTAATTCTTTGGCACTTCAAAAAACCCTTAAAAAAACATTCTTTTAAATTTTTCCAACTTGTATCAAACCTCTTGGAACGGTCATGGCGCAACAAGTGACCATCGAGACACAACCATTTGTCCTCGACTTTGTGGTGACTCCGCTTGCCAAGAAAGGATACGACGCCATTCTTGGTAGAGGGTGGTTGGTGGTGGCCAAAGTGAATCACAACTAGAAGCGTAACACACTGTCCATGGAGAAAGTCGGGCGAAAATTTATTATTGACCTGAAAACACAACTCGTGAGTGAAGAACTTGCGTCAGAATCGGAATCGGACGGTGAGGGCGGAGTTGATGAAGGAAAGTACGGAAGGGAATCGGATGAGGAAGGCGTCCTGGGAATCCAAGGATATTCGGAAGATGAGACCGATTCCCTTAATGGGCTCTTCCACTGGCAAATGGAAGACTACGAACTGCTATATGGGTGCAACATGTTGGAGGTTGACGAGGAACCGGACGAAAATGAATTTCCACCAGCGTACGGGGAATACACGGAAGGGGATGCTCCTATCAACGAGACACCAGCACATATGTTTGACATGATGAAACCAATCCAGTACGAAGAGTCTGTAAAACCTACAAACCTTGGCACGGAAGCAGAGCCAAGGAACATCCTGGTTGGCGACGACTGGAATCCAGTCCTGAAAGCCGCCGCGTTTAAAATATTCATGGAATACAAGGATGTATTCGCCTGGACGTACAAGGACCTCAAAGGGGTGCCGCCAAAACTGTGTGTACATCAAATTTCACTCGTACCTGGGGTCGTACCTGTACAGAAGAGGCCGTACAGAATGAATAAAAACTATGCTGCGAGACTGAATGATGAAATCGAGCGTATGCTCGAAGCCGGAATTATTTTCAAAGTGCAGACCAACGAGTGGGTATCGCCCATAGTGATATCCCTTAAAAAGGAGGCAAACCATATCCAAATCTGTGTGGATTTCAGATGCCTTAACGCAGTCACCATAAAGGACCTGTTTCCAATACAATTTACGGATAGCATCTTAGAGGAAGTGGCCGGTCATGAAATTTATTCATTTATGGATGGATTTTCTGGGTATAACCAAATATCCATTGCCGAAAAGGACAAATTAAAAACGACCTTCATAGTGGAAGATGGCGTGTACGCGTATAACCAAATGTTGTTCGAGTTATGCAAAGCGCCAACGACATTCTGTTGATGTGTTTTTCATGCACATGCGAACACAGAATAAAATACCTAAAGGTACCTTATCCTCTCTTGAATAAAGTTTCCCGACTGCTGAAGATCTCGCCGAAGGATCAATCGAAGCAACTCCAAGGTTCTTGTATGTAAGTTCTCTACTCGTGGATAAGCTCTTTGTGGTATGATGTGATTTTGCTGGAATCACAAGGGGACTTACACTTGATGACTAAACGTCTAATTTGCTTTGAATATTGCTAGAACACAAGATTTCACTAGTCTAGATCTTGAAAAAAAAAGGAAAAGGATGAGGGCGAGGAAAGGATCTAATTCTGACACTAAGAATGTAAGAGCAATGAATGACCTTTGATGAAATTCTAACTAAGTCTTGTTTTGACATCCCAAGACCATCTCCACAAGGTTAGTGCGATCTTCGGAGGAAAGCTTTATGATGTTCAAATCATCACTACAGGCATAGACACCATCAGGCTGATGCATGTCAATGAAGAAGCGACAATTGAAGTTAAGCTTAAGCTGAATGATTCCAGTTGACTACACAAGGCAAGTCTGCAATCAACAAACTGCTAGTAGTATGGATATACAAATTTCACCATCAATCAAACACATTTCTTCCACTCATCTAATAACATGAAACCAAAATTGAGAAGTATAAAGACCATGGAAATTGTTGAATCGACCCATAGATTTCACCATTTCTTCAATGAAGTTTTACAAGCCTTTTACAACAACATCTTGGCAACAATCTTTGCCTTCTCTTTCTATTCTACTCTAATTGCTATACTATTAACTGACTTATTCACTATTTCTAACTATTCACCTTCTAACTCCTGACTAACTATCAGCCTTTACAAATGAGGAGCCAGGGCTTATATAGTGCCCACAATACAATTCAATGGCTTAGATCAATTTGAGATCAATGGCCAAGATTTTACAATGAAACCCTAATTAGGGTTTGTTACAACAAACTCAATTCTGGCCAATGAAATAATTGCATTATTTGGACACATGTCTTCTCTGGAATATTCAACCAATGGAGAACCGTGGTAGGTACATCGAAGTTTGTGCCATCTCCCACGAGTCAGGTACATTGAATCTGAACATGCTGAGGTGGACCAACCCGACTGGAGGAGTAATGACTGAGATGCCACCACGTCCGACACTTGGTTGATGTTTAATTTGGTGATGTTTAGAAGCTAACTTTAATTAACTCTTCTGAACCTATTGGCTTCTTCAACGGACCCTTGCTTTAACCTCGTTTGTCTTTGATGTGCAGGATGGATGGTGTACCTTTCCTTCAAACGCTGGACTAGAAGAGGTCGTCCTTGATGATGCTGGGTTGGAGAAGACCATCCTTGATGATGCTGGGCTGGAGAAGGTCGTCCTTGTTGATGCCGGACTGGAGAAGGTCGTCCTTGTTGATGCCGGACTGGAGAAGGTCGCCTTTTAACTGCAAGACAAACAAAAAGATGATTAAGGACACATGATAAATTCATTTCAACATAGCATTTTCAACTTATATCATCAACGAAAAGATATCAACATGAAACTTGCCCAAGATTTTCTTCAGGAATAGACCCTATAAGAATTTCTCCCTGGACCCTTTGGAAGGGTCAGGAGCGAAATTCCAACTTTAGCTCAAAATTCACATTTTTGAAAGTCAAACATCTTTCCAAGGCATTCCAAATAGCTTTTCTCACCCTAGTCCAGGCCTGACTTAACACAAAATTTGGAGAAAAGGATGGTTTTAGTGTTTTTCGCTCTGGACCCTTTGGAAGGGTCAGGAGCGAATTTCTTTGTTTGTAGCTCATTTTTCATCATTCCAACTTCAATCCACCTCACAAGGCTAGGAAATAGTTCTCTTCTTTCACAAAATCCAAATATGATTTGATTTTGTAAAGCAAAATAGGAGTTTTTAGGATTTTCGCCCTGGACCCTTTGTAAGGGTCAGGAGCGATTTTCCTCCTCTGGCCTAGAATCATCACTTTTGGAGACAAACATCAACTCAAAGGCAATCTCAAGGGCATCTTTTACCTTGGTCTAGGCATAGCTTAGCATAAATTTGAAAGGAATAAGTAGATTCTAGGATTTTCGCTCTGGACCCTTTGGAAGGGTCAGGAGCGAAAATCTTGTTTTAGGGCTATTTTGCCATCCTTTCAACTTCAAATCTCCTCCAAGGCATAGAACATCTTGTCTCACTCCTCTCCAGGGTATAAAAACCAAAATCTTGCCTTGATTTGCAAAGAATAAAGGGGAATCTTAGAAATTTCGCTCTAGAACCTTTGGAAGGGTCAGGGGCGAATTTCTCATTAGGCTTCAAAATTTGCATTCTTGGCAACCAAAATCCACTCTAAGGCAATCCAAATGCCTTCTCACACCCTTGTCCAAGCTTGGCTTTGCTCAAATTTTGGAAAAAAGATGGTTTTAAGGATTTTCGCTCTAGACCCTTTGGAAGGGTCAGGAGCGAAAATCACTTCTAGGCTCAATTCCTTCATCTTTCATGGTTTCTAGCAACTTAAAGTCACTCCCAGGGGCAACTTCTCCTTGAATTTACCTTAGCCCACACTTGATCTAGCAAAAAATTGATAGCAAAGAGAGGTTTTGAGAAAATTCGCTCTGGACCCTTTGGAAGGGTCAGGAGCAAAAATCTCATTGTTGACCCAAAATTATCATTCTTTCAACTTGAAACTTCTTTGCAAGGTAGAATCTCATCCTTCATTGCCCTAGGAACAAGGTTTCATGTCCAAGAAAGGTTAAAAAGTAGGCTTATAAGGAATTTCGCTCTGGACCCTTTGGAAGGGTCAGGAGCGAAATTTCCTTTCCTGGCTAAAATCCTTCATTTTCACAACTTCCAAACACTCTCAAAGGCAAGATCATGTCCATTTTCCCTTTCAACATGCTTTGGACATCACAATTTGGTCAAATAGGGAAGGAAATGAGGTCTAGGAGGATTTTCACTCTGGACCCTTTGGAAGGGTCAGGAGCGAAAATCATGATTTGGGCTTGATCCTTCCTTTTTCCAACTCAAAATCACCTCAAGAGGTAACTAAACATCATCCTTCACCCAAGGGATAAGGTCTTAAGCCAAAACAAGGTCAAAAGAATAGGCTTGCAAGGAATTTCGCTCTGGACCCTTTGGAAGGGTCAGGAGCGAAATTCACCTTCTTGGCTACAATCCTTCATTTTTTTCAAAGCTTTCAAACATTTCCAATGTCCAAACATGTCTACTCTTCCCTTCAAAATGCCTTGCAAATCAAAATTTGGTCAAATAAGGCCAGAAATGAGTCTTAGGTTGATTTTCGCTCTGGACCTTTTGGAAGGGTCAGGAGCGAAAATCTTGATTTAGGCTTTAATTGCTCATTTTTCAAACTTCAATCTTCTCCTGGAGGCAAATATAGATTGTTTTCCACTTGAGGAACCAAATTTTAAGCCCATTCAAGGTAGCAAATGAGGATTATAGTGAATTTCGCTCTGGACCCTTTGGAAGGGTCAGGAGCGAAATTCCTAATCTTGGCCAAAATCCTTCACATTTCTACGTTCCATCACCTCAAAAGGCAGAGACATGTTATTTCCTTCCCAAATTCGCCCACGGAACAAGGTTGGTATCCAAAACAAGGGAGCAAATGAGGCTTATGAAGAGTTTCGCTCTGGACCCTTTGGAAGGGTCAGGAGCGAAATTCCTATTTTTGGACAAGATCCTCACTTTTCAAAACACTTCTCAAGGCAAGAACACATCAAGACTCACACACAAAGCCTAATAAACCAGCGCCCATCCAAAACAAGGAAGGAAAATGAGAGTTATAAGGATTTTCACTCTGGACCCTTTGGAAGGGTCAGGAGCGAAATTCCTCTCCCAGGCTAGAATCCATCATCCCAAGGTCTAAAATCTCCTCTCCAAGGCAAAGTTGCATCAAACCTTCTCAATTATGCCTCAAAAGTCTACAAACTTGGTCAAGCTAAGGAGAAAAATAGAGGAAATAAGGATTTCGCTTTGGACCCTTTGGAAGGGTCAGGATCGAAATTCACCTTAGGCCATGATCCTGACTTCATTTTTCTGCATTTCTTCATTCAAACAAGTGCTTTTGCCTTCATTCAAGCCTGGGAATGCGTTAGTTCTAGGTTTTGGTCAAAGTAGAATGTCTTATGGAGAATTTCGCTCTGGACCCTTTGGAAGGGTCAGGAGCGAAATTTGACATTTTGGACTCTCCGTCAGGATCATTTTATGGAATATAACATTTAAGTATAAGTGAGATACTTTAAGTTATATTCCATATATACTTTCAGGATGTTTGAGAGTGGTTTCGGACCTCCAGGAATTATATTGCAAAATCTAGTTTTTGGAGGATTCTTCAGTTTTCCAGACTTAGTCAAATTTCAGGATCAGGACATTCTAGACTTAGCCAAATTTCAGGATCAGGACATTCCAGACTTAGCCAAATTTCAAGATCAGGACATTCTAGACTTAGCCAAATTTCAGGGCATTTGAAGATCAAGATGACATTTCAGACTTCATCACTCACCAACTCAACCTAGCTCGGACCTTCAAGAATGATACCCACTCACAAAGCAAGACACAATTAGCAACGAGAGCAAAACCAGGCCCTAAGGAAGACTCTCAAAGAAACCCTAATTTTGGGGCCCTATGGACTCACCTTGGCTCAAGCAAAGCCTGAAATCCAACGATCCCCTCAACAGCACTCATCCTGCAAAGGCTAACAGACAAAACCCTAAAGCAAAAAGCAGGGGTCCCCATTTGCAATGGGGCGATGTGTGAATACGTCACAACACATTCCAACGGATAATCCTTCACATATTTGACAAGATGTCAGTAGGGAACTTCAGGGCGATCCTTGACGACTGGTCCATCTACAGTAACCAGGATGCACATCTGGCCGCACTTGGCGAATACATGGAGAGATGCAGAAGAGACCGCCTAGCACTCAATCCCAAAAAATGCAGATTCATGGTGCCTCAAGGGAAGCTGCTAGGACACATAGTGTGTAAGGATGGACTCAAGACTAACCCAGACAAGATTCGGGTGATAGTGGAAATGGAGGCACCGGCAGATGTCACGGGAGTCAAATCCTTCCTAGGACACATAGGGTATTACAAGCGGTTTATCAAAAATTTTGCTCAAGTATCTTGCCCTCTGGACAAGCTGACGAGGAGAGGTGAACGGTACACATGGGGGACGGCTCATGAAGAGACCTTCCAAGAATTGAAGTCACGGTTGGTGGGTGCGCCAATCCTAACATATCCTAACTGGGACAAAGAGTTCCACGTACACGTTGACGCATCCAATTTCGTCATAGGGGCCACACTGGCGCAGGTTGGCGATCACGGGCTAGATCACCCTGTCTACTTTGCAAGCAGACTCCTGTCGAAGGCAGAGAAAAATTATAGCACCACAGAGAGGGAAGCCCTCGGGATGGTGTACTCCGTCCAGAAATTTCGACATTACTTATTGGCCACCCCGTTCACATTTTATGTGGACCACCAGGTGTTGATGTACCAAGTAAACAAGCCAATTATCCAAGGACGAATCAGCCGATGGCTGCTACTGCTTCACGAGTTTACATTCAACATTATTGTAAGACCCGGGAAGAGCCATGTGATGGCTGACCAGCTATTGAGAATCCAGTCAGGAGAACCAGCCAAAGGAGTGAATGAAGATTTTCCAGACGCTCACTTATTTCGCATCACCGTTCTCCCCGCCTGGTACACAAGCGTGGGGAAATACTTGTCGACATCACGGTTTCTGAGGGAGATGCCACCAAGAGAAAGAAGGAAACTGGTACTGAGGAGCAGAACATTCCAACTCATTAATGGCCTCTTGTACAAAATGGGACCCGACCAGGTCCTACGGCGATGCGTCCTAGAAGAGGAAATTCACGGTGTCCTAAGGGAAGCACATGAAGGGCCCGCAGGTGGACACATGGGGCCCAACACCACGGCCAGGAAAGTTCTGTTGGCAGGACTGTGGTGGCTGACACTACATAATGACGCCAGAGAGTGGGTGATGAGCTGTGATACATGCCAACGGGTCGGACGGCCATTGAAGAGGGATTTTATGCCCCTCAACCCATCGAATGCCCGAGAACTGTTTGAGAGATGGGGATTGGATTTCATCGGACCATTAAAACCAAGTAGAGCCCGACGGTGCAGATACATTGTAGTGGCGACAGAATACTTGACCAAGTGGGTCGAGGCACGGGCTTTGCCGGACAACTCGGCGGTCAATACAGCAAAATTTATCTATGAACAAATCATTAGGCGGTATGGGATTCCAATCCAACTAATGAGTGATAGAGGAGGACATTTTGTAAATCATATAATCCGGTTGCTAACAACGGAGTTCAAAATCTTCCACTCCTTATCAAACCCCTACTATCTACGGGCGAACGGGTAGACCGAGGCGACCAATAAAATAATCATGTCGGTGATTTATAAGTCTTGCAGAGTGGAGAAGGATGATTGGGAGGAGCACCTACCGTCGGTACTTTGGGCATACCGAATGACTTATAAGGTAACTACAGGACAGACTCCCTTTGAGCTAATGTATGGAGAAGAAGTCGTGGTGCCAGTTGAATTCATGGTGCCGAGTCTCCGAATCGCCATCGATAATCGACTTGGCGAAATGGAAAGCCTGAGAGAGATTGTATGCTTTGAACAAATTGGATGAGCGACGGATGATGGCTCAATGGGTGACAGAGACGGCACAGCAAAGGCGGAAGAGTTGGCACAACAAGCATTTGCGAAGAATGCAGTTTACCCCAGGGCAACTTGTATTAAAGTTTAATGGGCACAACGAGATCAAGCCCGAAAAAATTCAAGGTAAAATGGATGGGCCCTTTCAAAGTTCGCGAGGTCGACGCAAACGGGGCGATCAAGCTGTGGACACTCGACGGGCAGGAGGTGCAGAACACAGTGGATGGCTCTAAATTGAAGGTGTACCATGAGCGAGAAGGACCCAGCCAGCGACACAAGTAAGAAACAATAAATTAAAAAAAAAAAAAAAACTGGCCAACTTGCAGTGTACCTACCAAATCAAACGGAGGTTTGATGCCAACACCCCAGCGGGGTCAAGGGGCAGCGCCCCTCGTCGCCAACGCCAATTTACAACCTTCAAAACCACACGAAACTTCATGGCGCACACCATTTTCATTATTTTTTGCAGAAACTTGTTTTATTATTTTTGTGAAAATGAAGGGAAATTTGCAAGTGGCGAGCAAATAAAAAAAAAAAAAGGAAATTTTACAAGTTGGAAAAATTTAAAAGAATGCCTTTTTAAGGGTTTTTTTTTTTTTTTTTAAAGTGCCGAAAAATTAAAGGGGGACTCGTTCATAGTAAGTCTGGACGAAACTGAAAGACAGGGATCCATACGGATTCCACAAGTAAAGGAAATACCGTACGGTCAATAAATAACACTCCACGGATCTCAGAAGAAAAATCCGTACGAAAATTAGAGTACGGGAAGGAGTGCCAACAAAGGAAAGAATCCGTACGTTTTATAGGCAGAGGCCCATACGTATCAAGGAAAAGCGAATTCCGTACGGAATCTGGTACAGTGGGGAGACAAACCTTCCGTACAGAAATTTAAAAAACAGTGAAGGGAAAAATCCGCACGAAATTAAAGTGGCACAGAGGAACAAAACCGTATGGAATTTTTTTGGCAACAGTGCCAAAGATTTCTGTACGGAAAGTGGAGAACCGAAATTCCGTATAGAATTCAAACGCAAAGTCCATACGACCTTCACCAATAACCGGATTTGGCGTGACAAATTCCGTACGAACCAAGGGGCTGCCAGAGTCAAGAAAAGTTCCGTATGGATTCAGGGGTGCCAAAGTAAAACAAATTTTCCAAGAAGTAAAATACTGGTCATACGGACCACGGAAGCAGAGTAAAAGTACCATTGAGACAAGGGGAATAAGAGATCGCAATCGAAAGAAAGAACATGTGAAGGTGCCCAGGAGAGGAAAGATATAAGTTTGGAAAAAAAAATTATTTGAAGGTGTCTAGCGCCAGGCAGTTGAAAAAACTAGATTGGAGGAGGAGACTACAGGATTCAGAGAAGACAATCAGGAAACTGTCTACAGACTGTCCTATGGATAAAGGGAAGGTTGTTGTACCGGATACAGGCAAGAAAGAAAGGCAGCCGAAAGTCACAGCGGACACAATCACTTTCGAGGGGTTGAACGGCAATGTGTGCAGGCAATGGTGGTTGGAGGCGCAGTCCCCAGATGACATTTTGGTGCAAACACAGTTAGGAAGGGCACGGGTGCATTGGGCCATTCAAATGCCGATATTCGCCACTCGAGATTTCGAGCCTTGCCTGCGCATGATGAAAAAATCGTATAATGATGAGTTGCGCACCTTCTCGTTCAAGTACCAGCACACAGACGTTACCATGTCTTTTGTTGCGGATGACTTTGCCAGGGTTTTTGGCATTCCTGACGAAGAGAAGAAGGTGGACAAGCATGCGATGAAGATGTCCGCCGAGAGGAAAAATCAGCTGCTACAACAAATATGTCGGAATAACCAGACCAGAACAGAGTGGGACAGGATTACGGCACCCAAGGGGCGAGGACTGAAAAAATATTACATAGTACCTGGTGCATGGCAGTGCTTGCTTGACTTGATGAAGAGCCGTCTCACAGGAGCCAATAGGGCCTCCGACACAGCCGTGCCGATGATTGCATTGATGAACGGGCTCCGGAATGGGACGGTGTACAACTGGGCTACTGTGCTGTCAGACCGCATTCATGAGTTCCTCACACTAAAGCACAAGGCATTCTATATGCCCCACCACGCCATTGGGTTATTCCTGGACGCAGTCCGTATACAGGTGCCGAAAGAAAGTCAAGGGTGGCAGCCGCGGGACAGCATTGACCCTACCGCACCCTCCATTTTTTACTGGACTCATTTGGATACACACACAGGGGATGCACCATCTAGCAGGAAGCGGAAGCCCCAGATTTAGGTAGTCTCTGCTAGCGAGTCGGATTCGGCCACCGAGAGTAGCTAAGGGGCGGAGTCGGAGGAGACATCTTCTCGATGTTCGGGTGGTGATGCCGGATTTCGCCTCTCACACACGGAGGTACCATATCCAGAGTTGGGTGCGGAAGAAGGCGCAGGTGGTACGGTTGCCCTCGGCCAGATACCGAAGGGGACGCGGGGACTACCAGGAGGAAGAGTGGTCCGACCTCCAGGTGTTTAGACAAGGAGGCTAGTATATGCACCCGCTGTGTTGACTACAGATGGGACCATGACACCATTACCAGCAGCAGGAGTGATAGTGGGAGCCATATCAGCAATCTCTGTGCCGGGGTTTGGCCAACTACATCCTCGTCCCTCCCTCAGGCAGATTTCACAAGTCCCTAGCAGCAGTGTAGTTCAGCCAAGGGACACAGCCCTTATTCGAACAAAGCCAGTGGATGGAGGTGGAGAGATCAAGTTAGGCAGGGGTGACGTTGAGGGAGATGATACAAACTCATGGTTGGAGCAATACTCAGCGCAACTGAAAGCCCTAGTAGGACCCCCGCCTGCCACACCTCACCGTCAGGAGGTGGTTGATTTATAGGGCAGTGACTCTCCTTATGAGATGCGTGCACAGGGGGAACCTACAGACCTACTCCAGCACATGGGTGGTGCGGAGAATACGGTGCCACAGGTAGACATTCCGATGCCTGGTTCTATAGAGAACCAGCCCACTGCCTTGACTCAGTTTTTGGCAGCAATAGAGAGTGAGGCACGCAGACTTTTGGCCTTGACGGAGGAAGGGACCCTAGGGCAGCCAGCGTTGGAGGGTCTCCTGGCATTTGCTACCAGAGGAGTTGCTGAGGCGTTTCAACAGTGCTTTATTGACAGAGGATGGCCTCGCGTGGATCTTCCTGTGATGTTGGAGGAGTGGCAACACCCTGGACAGACTGGAGAGAGTCAGGTGCAGAGCCTACTCAGGAGGATTGAGCAGGCCATACGGGATAGTCATTTGGCGCATCGTCGTGCTCAGCAGGAGGCAGATATCACTAGGGAGACACTGGAGTTGGAGTTGGCTCAGCAGAGAGCCCGGACAGGGAGTATGGAGGAGTTGGCTCGTGTCTGCGCCGAGTTAGCAGAATCCTCAACCGCACAGGTGGCAGATAGGGCTTTGTTGGAGGCCAGTCTGAGTAGTACGAGGGAAGAGCTAGATAAGAAGCATACTGAGCTGATGGAGGCCATATTCAGAGTGCAACGGTCTCGGGAGCGCCAGCTGGTGGCTGAGAGGGATCTTCGCCACCGCACAGAGCAGGTGTTGCAGCTTCGAGAGCAGTTGGCCTCTTCCTCATCCATGGGACAATCAGAGACGCCATCTCTACCCCAATCCCAGTAATTTGTTGTTTTGGGGTTTCAGTTTTGCTTGTACATCATTCCCATTTTGGTTGTCTGTCGTCCAGAGACAACGTTTCTTTTTGGGGGGGATGATGTTGTTGGGTAATTAAGCATTAAGGTAAATTGTGTTAGCGTCGGCAGTTTACCCATCGATTGTCGACAATTGGTACTGGGTTACTGACCAGACTCCTTTATATTGTATCTGTTCCCAGTAAGTTGAAGGTTGACGGCCATAGTGTGGGCTTGCCAAGCTTCTTCCAAGTTTCTTCCGTAAGCACATTCACTCCCGACCCACCGTCGACAATGGTGTCAGTCAAAATGGTGCCAAGTATTCCCATTTCTACCACCGCCGGCTGCCGACCACTGTATAGTGTCAGCACCAATGGGTCTGTTGGTGTTCCACCAGGAACATTCGTATTCCGGGTCACCCGAGTCTGTGGGGTTACTTGCACCGTACGTAGGAGTGTCGGATGTAATTGCGGCATCGTTTCCAGGAGGTCCTTCATCTTCACAGGTACTTCAATCTGCAGCATTTGATTCAGGATATTTTCCTCAGCCTCAGAGCGGGAAGTACTTGCCGCTTCCTAAGTGTTCCCTTGTGCCAACATTTCCTTCACCACTTCAGCCTTCGCCTCCAACGCCCGCTGCTTCTCTGTGCGGGGGTCCAAGTATGTGGCCTTCTTTGCTTGTGACCGTGTGATTGCCAATACCCGTTCCTCTGTCCTGTCAATGTTAAGTAGGTTCACTCCCGACTTTGGGCAAGTTCCATCATCGTGGTCTCCAGGCCCACACCATTTGCATAGTTTTTGTGGGGTTTCTTCTGAGGTGCATTCTCTGGCAAAGTGGCCCCACTGATTGCAGGCTCGACACTAGATCATTGGTCGTCCCTTCGCATCATATTGGATCCGGCCCCTATTATTATTGTTATTATTGGTCTTCCCCCCTCGTCGATTGTTCCGGTATCCGCCAGATGATGCATTATTGTTGGCAGTTTGCAAAGTTCCAACGGCTAGCTGCTCTTGCATGAAGAGAACTTGTTGGCTCTTGGTTTTCATATTGTAGGGACATTCCTTTGTCAAATGTCCGGCAATCTGACAAATGTCACAGAAAGCCTTCTTGGGGCAGGACCCCTTGGTGTGTTCGTCACTCCTACAGTCCGTACACCATACGTCGTTTTCTTCAGTCTTACTTGTACTCCCCTTCATGGCTTTGAATTCTTTCAGCATTCGTTCCATGTCCTTTTGGAGCGCGTGCACCTTTTTGCTCGAATCACCACCGCTGCTGCTTTCCCCGTCAGAGTCTTCATCATCATCGGATGAGTATTTATTACTTTTCTTCTTCTTTGACGTTTTGTGTTCATTCTCGAGGTCCATCGCCCTATTATAGGTGTCATCATATGACGTTGGGGGTACAATTTTCATCTTCTTCCGTAGTGAGGATTTCAACCCTTCAACGAACCATCGTTTCTTCAAGCCATCTGCGGGTTGGCTTTCCATTTTACCCAGCAGTTCTTTCAGCCTCCGGCTGTATGCCCGTGCTGTCTCCTTGGGACCTTGTTTGGTACTGTATATCTCGGCTACGATTTCATTGTCATCACGGAGCAACTGAAACTCTTCCTTGAATTCCTTCTGTAGATTGGCCCATGTGGCCGCTTTTTGCTTGTCAACATCAGAGTACCAATCTATGGCAACTCCGCATAATGTGGCTGGGAACTGCTGTACCCACTCATCCTGGTCCGTCACTCTGTTGGCGGACCAAATAGTTTCACATGTACGGCAGTGTCGTACAGGGTCATCGTTGCCATCTCCGTTGAATTTGGGCAACTTCTATTTGCCCGCCATTGATGGGGGTCGTCTCCCCGGAGGTGGCTATGGCTGTGTCTGTGCCCCTGCGCCGCTCCCTCCGGCACCGATGGTGTGTCCTACATGGGTGACTGGGGGTGCTGTGTTTTGCTTGTCGTGTGTCACACCTACAGCCGTACGGTTGTCCTCCCCTTCGTTCTCACCCACGCCCACTCCTGACTCCCTTTGGTGATCCTCACTTCGTGGCGTAAGGGATAAGTTTCTGAATTGATCCCGAGTCTCTTCAACTAGATTCCTCCATAACCTTGTTTCCTCCAGAAACTCTTCGTGGCTTCTCACCCTACGGTGTTCTAGCGACGCGTAGAAATTTCCCTCGGCTTTTGCACCCTCCGTGACACCTCCTTGGTTCCCTTCGGGCAACCCCTCGGTAGGTCATCCTTCAGCAAGTTGCCTCAGCCTCCGTCTACGTTCTACTCGTTCCAGAATCAAGGCCCTCTGTGCGGCCTCCCACTCGTCCGTTTCTGCTTTCTTATTTCTATCTTTGTTTAATAGGTTGGGCATTAATTCCCATACATTTCCATAAATAACAACACATAAAACCAGAACACTCCTTTATTAATTCATTTCATCAGATACAACTTGTGTCAATATTATGACACCTTTATTTGAATATAGAATGTTCCTTTATCCCTATGAGATTCAGGATTCAATTCCTTCTTGGCCTCGTGCCATCCCGCTCCGCTTCTCGATGGCTTCTTTCTTCGTACTATTGGAGGATTTGTTGGCGTTGCTCTTCCCGGGCAATCTCCTCTAGGCGATTTTGTTGTGCCAGTGATGCCTGTGCAAGCAACCGGGGGAGGTGGTTCATCAACCGATTTACTGCCGGGCTAACTTCTAGTGCTGTCCACACGGCACTTGGTGGGATTTCAGCCTTCGTGGCCTCTCTTCGGACGTAGGTCTCGATGGCTACCTAGAGCAGGATTGAAAATTCCCTCGTCGTAGTGTCTTCCCCGTTGTAGAGCTCTGTTTGCGCATCGTCGGCCTCTGGGTTTATCTCACCAATGGGTAGGCCCATCGTGTCCATGCGTCCGCTCCTTCCTTTCCCGAGTACGTCTAGGCAACGGCGCCAAATGTTTTCCCCGTAGGGTGTCAGGTTAAGACATTGCATAAATGACAGAAGTACATAGAATATATGGAACTTACAAGTGTTCTATTGATTCATGGTAAGCCAATACATACAATGATAGCAATATGTTCGACTACAATATAGCCTGTCCAAAGACTGGGAACAGATACAATATAAAGGAGTCCGGTCAGTTACCTGGTACCAACTGCCGACAACCGACGGGTTAACTACCAACGCTAACACAATTTACCTTAATGCTTAATTACCTGACAACAAGCCATTTATCATCATCGACATTTTTTTTAATAAGGCTCGTCGTTCACATTTTGTGGACGATCTTAATGATTGACTCCACGATCCTTCTTGAATGAAATTGAGATGAAATTTAATTGAAATCGAGAATTTGATATAACTGATGCTTGAACTTGTAAATTGGATATTATTTGAAGTCCGGCCATATATTGGAAGGAGAAAACTGATACTTGAAAATCATGATGAAGATGGAAACAAGCATTTTTGAAAAGGAAAAAGAAGTGAATAGCAGAGCAGTTGGAGGAAGGACTGAAGCTCGTGAACCAGTGAGCTCGAAGGCATAACAAGAAAGGATTAAGCTTAATATATTCTGCCAACCCGCTGTGATTCACAGGCATGAAACATTCTTTTAAATCTTTTGCTATTTCAAGCTTATTGGGCAATCAAACACAGTAGCAAGTACTTCTTTTGGAAAGAATTATTTCTTCCAAACAATCTGAAAATGAATGCTAGTATGCACAAGGAAAACACCTCGATATTCTTAGTATTTTCTGCTCTATGAAAGAAGCTAATAAACCAAGGTTACCCGGGGACGCATCCTCGGGCCTAAATCCCCTGTCCCCGTAAACACTTAGAAATAATGAGCAGCAGCCTGCTAATAAATTTCACAAAAACTCAGAACTCGATAATGTGTAAAAATGTGGTTGCAGGTCTGCAACATTGGACTTTTCACTGATATGAAAGGTAAACAGGTCTGAATCATAGCCAAAAGCACTCAGAAATATAAGTAACAGCTTGATAATGAATTTCACAAACACCCAAAACTTGGTAGTGCATAAAGAAGCGGTTGTAGGTCATAATAGTAATGGAATGATATCAAAATATCCTCCAACCAGAAAGAAACAATGAACTACATGCAAACAAGTGCTGGCATATTGACAATGAATTTTCAATTATGAATGCATATTGAGTATTAACAATGAATTCTGAAGTAGGAATGCATATTGAGCATTGACAATGAATTCTAGAATCTAAACCCAAATGTGGTATGTAAAGGTTCTATAATGTACATATACATGCTTTATCCATGTTTTCATATGAATATAATGTATATATGCATGCATTATCTATTTTTTATATGAACATTTAAAATTTTCCTATATAGTTTAAATTTTCCCTATATTTTATATAGCTGTCCCCCCGCCATTCCCAAAATTGGCAAAAAAATTTGTCAACCCGAAAACTCATCCCTTGCTGTCCCCGTCCCGGAAACTCGAGGTAACGTAGTAATAAACTTAAACAATTACTTCTAAACCGAGATGAGTTAGTCATCAATCTTGAACTTTGTACGCCAATGTAGTAATAATATTATTACATGGAGCTCTGGAATTTCTCTGAAGACCCTAGTAACGTAGAAGTCAATAATGGGAGTCCGGCATTTGAAACTTTTGTATCCTTAATTGGACTAAATCTGTAGAAATATTTCAATAACCTTAAATGAAGGGAAAAAATGATTTCTTACTTGGCATCATAATTGAGTTGTAAGCATTCTAAAATTTGAAAGAAACAAGTTTACTGTCTTTACTCGAAGCCACAACTGGAATGAAATAGAACTAAGTGGTTAACTAATACTATGAACTTTTCATTTACTCCTGAAGATGTGGCAGGCTTACAAGACCTTTGTGAAAAATTCCAGACTTAACCATTATCGTTGACTAGTCCAGTTAAGGGAAGTCAACATAGTATACATATGTATGCTGAATGGAACAGCAGATTAAAACTTTGTATTTTCTATTAATGAACTATTTTCTTGGTTGATTAAATTCAATGACCGGAATGAGAAAGACTCTACTACTAGTATGAGTAGGATTGAGGAAGAATTGTGCTTGTTACTTATTTATGATATGGAGAAGGCACTTGCATATATGCATGTACATGCAGAAGAAGCACCTACATGCATCCACGTAATGAGCCAAGAAACCACCTGCATACATGCATACTTAGTTCAGAAGTTCCATAGAATGAAACTTACTGCTGAATGAAATTGCTCAAACAATCCTATGCATATTAGGGTAAAGCCACTTTCTAGGAGGTCATTGGGAAGTGATCTTAACCATATGTGAGGCACTTGAGGCCAATACAAACCTGCTGATTATAACTCTTCAGTTTGAGATAAAACTTGACTATTAATAAGGAATAAATAGGTGCTGAAAATGTGAACTTTACCACATGAGAGCAACTATTATTTGGTCCTTGAGTTAACCTACCTTAAACAGTAAACAAAATGCAGTGTAGCATGTTGTAAATGCTAAGTCCACCTTACCAAGTCCACTAGGACCTTGAGTGTTGTACATAACAAGCCGAGTGGGGTGGTCAACAATGACTGCATGATCAACGTGCTCTGCAAATCACACAAAACATTTGGCCAAGGTGGCACAGGGTTCTACATGTGTAATGTCCCCACTTGAAATAGGATTTAATAATATATAATAATAATAAAATTAAAATACAAAAATAACATTAAAATTAAAATACAAAAATAACATTAAAATTAAAATACAAAAATAACATTTGAGTTAAAAATATAAAATGAGATATAGTTAAAAAGATAAAAGGGAGAAGAGAACCTCATTTTAGAAGGGGATAATTGGAGGATTAGAGGTGTAGATCTGATTTAAATATAAGTACGGATCTGATTGTAAAAGGTTGTGTCCCTTTCAAAGGGCAGAAGTTTAGTGTTGCACTCTTTCAAAGGGTGCTAATGATGAAAGGGTGTGTCTCTTGCCAAAAGGCATAAATGATGAAGAGGTGTGACCCCTCCCTCACATTGAGAGATATAAAGGAAAGGAATCAAAGCATCCAATGAGAACACCATTGATCAGATCAGGTCAGAACTGTTATTAAGTTACAGGCAGTAACATACTTATTCTTGGTGGTATGCATGGGGATTCGATTAATGAATGAGACTAAAGGAGGGAAACAAAAGAAAGCAGATTGAACTCACAGAAAATAACGAATATAACTTCATTGGAATATCACAAATGGTTCATTGATTGTGGGACTCGTTAACACGAAAGTTTGCACCCTTGGTGATCAGGCTTGACCACCAACCTTGTGAAACATTGAATCAACCTCTCAATTGTGGGACCTTGCGCTGTTGTGAGGTTGAATCTCCGGAGAAGGCCGGCTTCCTCTTCAATCTGACTGCAGAGTGTTGGACCAACCCAACACTGATAAAACTAATCTATGGTTTGACAGGGAAAAGGGAGAAAGAGAAGGGTTGTATGAAAGAAGGAAAATAGGGTTTGCACCCAGACTGATCCCCTGCCTATAGCTGCACAGAACATCAATAAAACCACCCAGAAGATACACAAGTTTCTATCCAAATCTAGCTTTCTAAGACTGAGTTGAGGTTGGAATTCTTAACAATGGCAGAGGAACGAACAATGTTCTCAGATGCCATTTGAAGAGGAGTCAACACTATCGCACATGCTGAGAAAACAAGAAAAAGATATATTCATACAAACAGGTAAGAAAATACACATTTGCATAAATTCAAACTAGGTAAGACAAGTAGATTCTATTAATGCAGAGGCAAGGCAAATTTACAGATGCAGAGAGACATAAGAATTCTGCATGAGAAAAGAAGGGAGAAGATCCTGAGAAAAATGTACAAAATTGCCTTTATAGTTTAGGCATAACTCAGATGGTTGCAATTGAGAAAACCCTAACCCCACCCAGGTTAGGTTACAAAAATATCAAAGGAGAGGGAGAGATCAGATCCGAGATCTGATGGCGTGCTACAGCTAGCTCTGGGAGCGTCCTCTGCCTCTAGAAGCACGAAACCCCCCCCCCCCCCGACGAAGTAATCCCTGCCAACAAGCATGGCTAAGCACACTTGCAGGGACAAAAAGTCTTTGTTATGCATTAAAGAGGGCATGGTGGCGTCCGAAAACAGCCTGCAGGGTCGCGTCTGAAGTAATGAGGAGCAAACCTGGTGGTTGGAGGGCGATCGGATCAGATATGAGGCGTCAACCTGAGCAGGAAGAACGTCTTGACAGTCGGGTCGACAACAACCCGCCTACAAAAGTTCAAATGCCAACAGCCTCCATGAATTCAAATGTCGATCATTGATCTAAGAGATTCACGCAAAGATGGACGCATGAGATCCCTCCATCTAGGCCTCCAGCAG
Organism: Cryptomeria japonica; assembly: GCF_030272615.1. Lineage (NCBI taxonomy): Eukaryota > Viridiplantae > Streptophyta > Pinopsida > Cupressales > Cupressaceae > Cryptomeria > Cryptomeria japonica. The sequence continues at coordinate 640,215,332 of NC_081407.1, read as the reverse complement.
GCCCAATTGATGATTAAAACATGGTCGTCAAATCGGGCCTTTATGAAGATCCAACGGCCACAATTGGTCGATGTGGCACCTCGGGTCCATGTATCTTTACTGTGTTTGACCGCTAAATGGCCCCTGAATTCCTATCCCGCAGGGCCCCTGCGGGCCTGACTTTACCTCGCAGGATAAGCATTTGCTTTAATTCTTCCTTGTTCCTTATCCTACGGCACGTTGCACTCTTTGAATTTACCCCGCGGGATAAGCAAAATGCTTTGTAGTTTTTGTTTGCTCCTTATCCCACGAGATCTCTCTTGTCTTTGTTTTCCTTCGAGGGATAAGGGTCCTTTGTTCTTTGTTTTCCTTCGAGGGATAAGGGTCCTTTGTTCCCCTTGTATCTTATCCCGCAGCATCAGTTGTGCGTTGTTCTAACCTCGCGGGATAAGAAGAAAGCCTTTCGCTTTGCTTTCTTATCCCGCGGTCCATCTGTTGTCATCGTTCCACTTCGCGGGATAAGGAGGAATACTTCCTCGCCTTTGAAAATTCTTATCTCGTGGCCTCTGCTTGCTGCATTTGAAAATCATGCGACCGGTAAGAGGAAGGGGGAAATCGGCCCGCTGACGACTAGGAGCCCCTCCAGCCGGTTGAACCTAAGTGAGTTGGCCGACTGACCCGATCAACTCGAAAAAGAACTGGGGCCCGTTTTGCACTTTTCTTTGTTACTTTGCTTATCCCGCACGGTCTCAATTGTCTTCATTTATCTCCACAGGATAAGCGGTCCAATCTTTATCTTTGCTTTCTTATCCTATGGGACCTTATCCCATGAGATCAAAACCTTGCCAAACACTTAGCCGACTGGATCCCGCCTCGGTGGTCAATAACACGACTTGGTCAATAACACGACCCGGTCAATAACACGACCTGTTATTGACACATCATATAACCCTCGCGTTATATGACTCTGCAAAACTATGAAGAAGCAACTAACTTTGTTGAGACCGATAACACATGTTATTGGTATTGACTAACACGAAATGTTAGTTACACTGAATTCCCGGAATTGATCCCTACAAGGTTTGGCACAAAAAATGCCAACAAGACTCTCTCTTAAGTACACCACTCCATAGTGGATGCCTAACCCCTGCCACATGGAGCCAAGAGGGATGAAGCATTTGCTCTTGGGCTTAAGAGAGGAGGTGGTTGTGATGAGGGGGAATGGCGATAGGATACCTCACTGGGTACGCCACTCCATGATGGATGCTTAACACCTACCATATGGAGCCAGGAGGGATGTAGCATTTGCTCTTGGGCCTAGGATGGAGGATCTCTTGGACACCCTATCCAACTAGCCTACCCTAGTGCACTAAGAAATTGGATAATAAAGAATGGCAACTAACCTACAATCTGATTCTATCTAACAAACATAATAATCTGATTTTTTCTAACAAATATAATACTAATGGTAATTAATACATCAAAAATTGATATTATTCCAATTTAATTCATTAGCACATGTTCCAGTTCATAGATATTACTTCATGTATGTTCTCTAAATCTGTGTTGTAGGAAAACAGTATACCAAGATACTCCCATAAACTTAATTACCTCTTTAGATTTGGGCAAATTCAAGTTAATTTAGAGTATAACTAATTAGGGGACATTACAACATGCTCCTATTAGTTCACTTGAACTGGATACAGTATACACTATCTAGTAAGAGGGTCATACTAGTTAGAGGAACCTATAGTGTGTGACGAACTAGAGTCGTGTAGGATTCTAAACACTAGGCTCAGATGGCAATTAGACCTAGTCCTATGTCTGCACCCTCGTGAAGGGTAGGGCCACTTCCATAAGGAAGGTCTACGGGGGACCACCAGGTCTATGGTTGGAGGAAAAGCACCCTAATGATGCTCTCCCTTAGGCAGAACTAGCCAAGACTTGTAAAGGTTTCCAGATTGGAAAGCATGATACTGTAGACTCTTTTCCTTTCTCTGTTAAATTATTGCATATTGAGAAAAGGATAATTTCATTTAGTGCAGCATGTATATTTTCAGTTGATGCATAATGTTAATGTTACTAGTTAGCTATTGTTTAAAATTAGTTTTTCTGAAAGTATGATGTTTAAATTTTTCTTAAATTTTCTTGCTTGGCAAGTTAAGCATGTTAAACCCACCAAATAGTTTATTCTAGCTTACGTAACATCTATGAAGCAACAAGAGAGCTTGATATTTGAGTCCACTTAGAAGAATAAATAGTTATAATGGTCCTTTTATGAAATTATCCCTGTTGTGTCTCTTCGTCACCCCTAGGTATCATCACTCATTAATCCAGCTCTGATCAACCTTAGAAAGGCACCTATGGTACTCATACAAGCTCAGACTTACCACCACATACACCTAACCTTAGCCTTGTGCAAAATCTCGAACACAACCTCATTATATTGGTCACAGACAAGAAATTCTTACACAGCTAATAAGTTTTGATTTTTCTACACACTACTGTTTACAAATATATGATTGTATCCAGATTTTCTATAATTATAGCAATAGTCTTTAGATTTCTGCCACTGAAATACTTGGCTCCAAATATTATTACTAAAATTTGGTTTCAGATTCCTATATGACAATCTACCTTCTGATTTCAAGGAGTATAATCTAAATTAGCACTCGCTATCATGTCCCCTTCTGGGAGGTCAGCCCAGCAATGAAATTAAAGGTGTTTCTTAATACCATAATGAGAGTATTCACAATTATTTTATTATCAAAGTATAAATAAAATGATAATAATAATCAATAAATAATAATAATATAAAAGAAAACATTTAAAATATAAATCAGGTGCCTAATTTGGGTACGACCAGTATTATAATGAATAAAGAAAATAAATGAATAATATAGATATAATTTGATGTTGTTCATCAGCTTGCTTTGAGAACTAGCACCTATGTACTTGTGGGTATAAATACTTGTCTTGCAGGCTGGAGAATCATATGGAGATTTGGTATGATTTTTGAGCCTCTGCTCAGGCTGGTCAGTTGGGATGAAAATCCTACCTACCAACTCAGGTCAGGACGAAAATCCCAGTCTGGGGTCATATCTGGTCTGTTTACTTGCTGTTAATTCATAAACAGGATCTAGCAATATACATTTGAGGTCTGAATTGTCCACTTTTACCTTGCAGGTCTCATTCTAAAGTCCGGACACCATTCAGAGGAAGCTGCACAATCGTGACCTGAGCGCTGCCTTTGGAATCTTGGATAGAACATATTTAGAACGTGTTTGGAAGAGTGTAGATGCCCTTATTGAGTTGTGCCTGGGGTTTGAAGGGATTTATTGCTAGGGTTTGCTGCTGTTAGTGGGGTAAAGAGGTGGCGCCTTCCCCTTTCATAAGGAGATCTAGAGCACCCAATCACCCAGTCTTCAAAGATGGTGGTTATCATTTTCAAATCTGCTGTTGGAGAGTCTAGCGCTGAGCATTGAGAGCTTGAACACCATTCTAGGAGCATAGAGCCATTAACAGACCCTGTGATGCCATTCCTTGCTGACTGAGTCATCATTGACGAGTGTTTTAGACCAGGACTGTTATACCAGTGCTGTATTGAGTTCTGTTTATTGGAATTTATGTCAGTACAATGTGAATCAGACTAATCTAATTGTATTCTCTCTGCTGAACAGTCATTCTGATGTTTAAACCTAAATTTTGTACCAGTAATTTACAATCAGAATTGCTGCTGTTTACTGCTTCTGCGATTGAGTGTGATTTACTGTTTAAATCTCATTCTACACATTGCTAGTTAGTTGGAATTTACAGCTGTAATTCATACTGAGTTATTATGAGAATCCTAACCCTAACCTGGTGATTTAGAAGATTGCACAAATTAAAATAAAATAAAATCCTAGGGTTATTTCACTCGCTCCAAGTTTTTCAAGGTCCATGTGTAGTATCTTATTGCCTAAAATTGGCCAGCATCGAAAAATTCTTACAATTACACCTTCTGCATAAAAAATGCTTTCAGATATTGAAATCCAGTTGTTTTCCTGCCAAAGTAAAAGGCATAGATAGTGAAAACAAATATTCTCAGACCAGATGTTTCTGTAGATGTCTTCTATGATACTAAAAAATAAATATAAACAAGGTTCCACATACAGCCAAATCAAACATACTAACAACCACAAATGTAGATGTATCAATGTCTGGACTCTGCATGGCCCTTGGCCACATAAGAAAGGCACTACCAATATGATAACAGCTTTTGATTATTGTTAATTTCCCCTCCATTTGACAAGAAATCAACATGATTGGCTAAACCAAATAATGATAGAAACATTATATAAAACATTCCCTGTCCTCGTTTATCACTTGTGCATCAATTGAGGCTACAGTTACATACATTACAGATCTAAAAGTTCATTCTAGGAAGTAATCAACTCACTCTTTGATGAAATTAAAACTGATTTTGTGAGCCAAATTTAAAAGTAGATAACTTGCTTATTTCAGTTTTTAAATACAGAGACTGTTGCCACTAAAAGAAACAGCTCAATACGTAGTTTCATCTGGAATAAACAACACAATCACAACTAAAAGAGAAAAGTTCAGACCTTCCAGGTGAACAGACTCCAACAGCATAGACCGACTCTGTGAGGATGAATACATACCATAATCCTTGACTTGAAGCTGTTAATGTTCCCTGAAGAGAAAAGTTCAGGCCTACCCGGTGTACAGACTCCAACAGCACAGATTCATTTGAATTGAGAATTGATTATAAATGATTTTCATTAACAGATCATAATTAGGACAATTATAAACTATTGCATTGTACGTATTCAAAAGTAACTGTGACAGCTGTGTCAATTGATGTATGCATTATGATATGAGGAATAGACTGTGTGTCAATATCATAGAGAGGTTTATGTCTACCTCATTCTAGTTACATAAGCTCCCTTTAACTAGTGTCTTGGCCCTTGTGTATCTTTGATATACGTGCATCTTGGTTTGATATAAATGTTCTTAGATCAGAAGTTTAGACCCTATGGTTTCAGCTAGAAGAGACTGAAACATACTTTGGCATGCTCTACAAATTTCTGAACCAAATTGTGGTGGATCTAGGAAAGAAAGGAGAAGAATTTTTGCCAAATAGGTCTTTTTTACCCAGAATACGTAATTTTGCTCACCTTTGATAACTCCTTGCTCCATAGAATCACTGCACAATTCCCAATGAAATAATCTATTGCATGAAATGAAAAGCAATAGCTCTTCACAGCCCCATTAATGGTGTAGGAGTAAAAAAAGTAGCCAGGGAGCACGCTCAATGGATTAAACCACCCAATGGTTTCATGAAGTAAAAGTTTGATAGTGTTTCAATGGAGAATCCTAGGTCAGTGAGCATGTAATATCTCATTGAAATGGTTGTTTTGTATACAAATCCTAGCTCACAATAATAATAGTTTGCACAATTAAACATAAATATGAAATCAATCCAGAAATTGCAGTTTAATAGTTTACTATCTAATTCAGATTTATAGAATAATTTCAATTAGAAGCTTAGGAGGGTTTGGCTGAAATTACTGGATTAGGTCTCCCTTTTTGAGTCTTTTAGTTTAACTAGAGGTTGTGCGTCTTTTGTGGGCCCCTATTTCCACCACCACACCTTGTCATCATTTCATTTATATCCTTCTTTTGATGATGGACCATCTCCCATGCTCTTTAATTATTGTGGTTTTGATGTAGAGGAGGCAGCCTTGTGCGGTATATAATTTGAGGAAAAATTTTGCCATGTAGAAGTTTTCTTTAAAATCAACTTCCCCCTCTCTTACTGGTATTGTAATGTCCCTTTTTGGGATTGCCCTAAATCTGCTCTTGTAAATATTGAAGTCTGCTAATTTTTTCCTCCCTTATTAATTTGGATATTAGGTATTTCTCCCTTGATCCATTGACTTCCTTGTCTTCTTTGATCTTATGGATGATTCCTCCAAATCCCCCTTCTCAATTGAATTGATCTCTTCTTTAAATTGTCAATTGTGGGAAGTCACACCTCTTCATAAGAAATGAGTCATCACTCTTCATTGCTGCCCTTTGAGAATAATAAATTATTCTCCAAATTGATCTCCCTTGGATATCCTCCTCAAATGAGACCTCCTCTTTATCTCCTCCAATGTGAGGGAGAGTCACACCTCTTCACCATGTCTGCCCTTTGCAATGGTCACAACCTTCATAATTATCACCTTTTGAAAGAGACACAACCTTTCATTATTATTACTTTTTGAAAGAATCATAACCCTTCATCATTTCTGCCTTTTTGAGAGAATCACTTCCTTATTTACTTCCCATTTCTTCTTCTCTATTTACCTTTGCTTAATCCTATGCTCCATTCTTTTTACCCTTCCTCCTTGTCCTCTTTTAAATGAACTCTTCTCCCTTCTATATCTCACGCTTGAGGGAGTCACAACTCTCCATAGCATGCCTCTTGACTTTTCATTAAACTTAATTAACTTGTAATTATAGTATATCATATTTATTTATTTATTTATATTTTAATTTAATTATTATTATTTATTATTAAATCCTATTTCAGAAAAGGTACATCACAGGTACGACTGTTACTTGGAGCTTTTTTGGCACCATTCTCCACTCTCTTTGGTGGTTGGTTGTCAACTTCACAGCTTTTTGTTGTGGGATTTTCTAGGCCCCAACCAATATAGTTCACAAGTAGAGAGATTTTCAAAACCCCAAGATCCTTTCCTATAGAGTTGTTTTGAAATCAATTATTGATTCCTCAAACCCTAGGTCTTCGAGCCTTGTAAAATGTAGCCTAGGAAGAAGGTGTTGGGGATTCAAGAAGGTTGCATAGTGAATTATCCATTTAAGATAAACTATTGCATTGTTTGGAGATGATAGTAACTGACTTCAAGGTTTGGAGCAAGGTGCATAGTTTCTTGATCCTTGAGGAGCCTTTAATAGTGCAATCAATGAAGTGCCTTCTTCCTTCACTGAGTTTGCATTAAAGGAGTTGGCTTCCGTGAGTGATGTCCATGTGTTCGACAAGGATATTCTAGCGATTTACTATCACTCAAGGGATCTGCAATCTGTGTGTTTGGACTTACACTCAGTTCTACAGCATCTCTTGGTCACTCACTCCAATGGAACACCTGAGATCACCAATGTTATCAATCTCCTACCACTATTCAATGGATTCCTTCACCATTTGATTCAACACAAGTAGGTTATTCATAGTGTCAATTTCCCTCAATAGGTGAATTATTTTTCTCCAACTTCTAAAAGCAAAAATGTTTCAATTGTGTCAATTACTCAAGCGGGCTCTTTTATAGGTGGTAGTGGAGGCTTAGGTGGGTAGGGTGTTTCATCCCTGTTGTAGGCTCCTAATGTTGCCTTGTCTTTTAAGTTTTTTCAATGGTACTTTCCCTACTCAAGTGATGGCTTTTGTATTAGCCTTGTTTTTTGTATAATTGGCGGACTTAGTTGCTTTTTCTGCTGGTAATTTTGGATTTTGATTATTTTATTATACATTGAGAATCCTATAGATTCACTCCATAAATTGTTGAAAAAATAAAAAGCTCCTCACAAACAAATACAAGATGCAAAGAGGTATTCAAACACAATCCCATACTAAAAATGATATTGGATCATACTTAAAATGGCCTTCATGAACTAAAGAGATATTCAACACAATCCCACCAAATGTCATCTGAAATGATAAGCACAAAAAACGATGCAAATAATCGATATTAAACAAAGGAGTGAAAGACTCCTTTAATAGGCGATTACAAAAGATCTTTCCATAACATTCACAATCAAGAACTAAAGAAATAAAATAAAGTTACTAAAAACTAACTAAATGACCATTATAAGCTAAATATAACAATACTACTTTAATACCCTCCCTTAATGGTCATTCTACTAACTACACCAAGTTTTCCCCTAAATTTTACAAATTTGTATGGACTCAAGGACTTGGTAAGAATCTACAATCTTATACACATACTGCAACATCACTGATCCATCTTCAACAAGTTTTCATATGAAGTGACAATGAAGCTCTATATGTTTTGTACGCTCGTGGAAGACTAAATTTTTGGCAAGCTTTAGCTCGTCTTAGTTGTCACAAAACAAGGGTGAAGGACCTGCTTGAGACATTTTCATGTCAGAAAGCATTTTCTGAAGCCATATTGCCTCACAAGTTGCTTTGACTATTTCCCGATACTCTACTTCTATCGAAGAAAGAGCTATCGTCTACTGCTTCTTACTGGTCCATGTCACTGCACCCATAACAAGACTAGAAACATATCTAGAAGTAGACTTCCTGTCATCAACAAAGCAAGCCTACCCAACCTAAATCTATGAAACCAATCAGTCAAGGATCTTTGCTTCTGCTATACAAAATGCCAAAGCCAAGTGTCCCTTTCACATATCTCAATACTCGCTTTGCTGCAACGCAATGTTCTGCCCTAGGAGTTGTCATGAAATGAGAAATGTAACTCACACCATAACTTAAATCAGGTCTAGTGGTTGTAAGATAGATGCGGCTGCCTACTAGTTGCCTGAAAGTTGACTCATTGATCACCGGTCTGTCTTATTTGGTTGAAAGTTTCAACCCTTTCTCAATAGGTGTAGACGAGATTTTGCAATCTATCATTCTGAACTTGTCTAGCAAACTCTTGGCATATTTAGATTTAAAAATGAAAATATTGCCACCTGTTTGCCAAACTTCTACATCGAGACAATAATGCAAAAGGCCTAAATCTGTCATATCAAAAGCCTGACACAAATTCAATTTGATTTGCTCAAGCAAATGTGCCCCACTACTAGTAATGATAATATCATCCACTTAGATGACAAGAAGAATGATGTCACTACTAGTGCTTTTGACTTATAAATTGGGATCTAAAGGAGTTCTTTGAAAGCCCTATGCATCCAAATACATGTCAATCTTTATGCACCATGCCTTGGGGGCCTGCTTTAGACCATAAATAGCCTTCACCAGTCTACATACTGTTGTGACCATTTCACACACTGCCCCATCACAAATGGGGACCCCCTCTTTTTCTTTCGGTCTTAGGTTTTGCTAGGTCAATTTGTTAGGAGTGATCCTTTTTAAGTGATTGAGTTTGAGATTGATGACACATCCAACAATTTGAGAGTTGACAATTCACATCATTTGATAGGAATCAAGTGCAAAATTTGACTAAGGTATGGCAATTTGATTGCCTGGAAGGGCGACTTAAGACATCTCCGCCACTTCCTTCCATTGTCTAGAACACCTCTTCAAGACGGTTCATTCTGATAATCAAGATCAGTGAATTAAGGGATTTTAATTTTCAATCAATTTTCAAGTAAGTCTGATTTCATTTCATTCAAGTTTAGAGGTGCGACTTTACCATCTTGGGCGATTTCCTTTGCTCAGCAATCTAAGGCATCATACATCCCTTGACAAAGGATATTACATCCCTTGATAAAGGATATCGTATCCCTTGGCTAAGGATATCAGCGACTTAAGGCATTTTACATCCCTTGACAGAGGATACTGCATCCCTTGACAAAGGATCCCTGGGCAAAGGATATCAGTGACATAAGGATTTCATACATCCCTTGACAAAGGATATTAGCAACTTAAGGTTATACATCTGCCCTGGGTAATGACAATGTGCGACTAAAGGATCGGAAGGCTTCCACAGCAATGACAGCACTTCTTTTGCCCTCTCAGATCACACGACCAAGCATCAAGCCATTGTCTTTGCCCTCCTAGAGGCCTGATCAATATCAATGCCCCACTCAAATGATGAAAAGGATGCAAAGGAGAAAGGAAGAAAGCTACTTCCTTTGCCCAATGAGAACAACGAACTTCCCTTGCCACATGAAATCAATGCAAATCAGGCCTGAGACACAAAATCAGACTCAAAACCAGATGTTTCCATGCGCAGAAAATTCATTTCCAGATCTAGAAAAGGTAGTAGGAAGCTTGATTAAGTACTTTTTGCAATGTTTTGATTCAAATTATGGTTTTTCTTTTTCAGGTTTGATGCAAGTGGAATGAACATGCAAAGGAAAATGATAAGGATCATCTCCAAGATGAAGGCTCATCAACTCACATACAACATCAAGATTTCATCACATAAGCAAAGACAAGAGCCCAAGGAGGACATTGCAACACTTCAAGTCTCAAGCTCATACAAGACAGTTGATGGGATCATCATCAAAGCACTATAAGGAAAGAATAGAGATCATCTACATCAAGGGGAGTGCAAGATGACTGTAGGCTTGGAATGAAGGATTTCCACTGCATGAAGAAGATAACATTGTACAAGAAAGACTTCAAGATCAACATTAGGATGGCAGCGAATGCAAAAAACATGATCAGCATGATGATACGCTAGCACACTTCAACTGCAACACTTTAAGTCTCAAGCTCATACAAGGGAGCTGCTCAAAGAAAAGGATTTCACAAGATCAAACAAAGGAGTAAGATCAATGCATTCAATGCAAGAAAAAAGCATCGGGCATAAGCATCACAAGGTCTACATCAAATGCAGCATTAAGGCGGAAATCCCAAAGCGAGAAGACAAAAAGTGAAATGATCAAGAAGAGATATGCCTAAATCACCTACACTTGTGATGAGTTACAAAGATCAAGCAAGCTTAGGTGGCACCTAGTCATCACTTAGCCAATCACATCATTCTAAGATAAGGCGTCCAGATTCAATGAACTTGGCTCATCTAATGAAGAGGATAACTACCACATGGGCACAAGGTTCGAGGCACCTACCGTTGTCATCTATTGGTCAATTATTCAAAGAAGGACATGTGTCCTACATTACATAATTTTATCATTGGTTAAGCATTACATGCTTTGCAATGGGTGTAACAAACCCTAATTAGGGGTTCTATCTTTCAATCTTGGCCATTGATTATGAATCAATTTGAACCATTCAATTGTAATGAGAGCACTATATAAGGCTCCACTCTTTCATTTGTAAAGGTTAATAGTTAGAGTAGAAAATAGCAAAAATCAAGTAGTTAGATAGAGTAGGAAGAGAAGGCAAAGACTGTTGCCAAGACATTGTTGTAAGAAGCGTGTTAATTTCATTGAAGATATGGTGAACTTTATATGTTGATTCAGCAATTTGCATGGTCTCTAATTCTCATTTGATTTTCATGTTGTTTAGATAAATGAAAGAACTTTGTGTATGATCAATGGTGAAATTCGTACATCCATACTACTAACACCTTGCCAATGGTAAAGTGCCTTGCATAGTCAATTGGATTCATCTTAGCCAAGCTTAACTTCAATTGCTACTTCTTCATTGATATGCATTGACTTGATGGTGTCTATGCTTGTAGTGGTGATTTGAAAATCAATAGCTATCCTTAGGAGATCACACTAGCCTTGTGGAGATGTTAGTTGCATGTCAAAGCAAAGCTTAGTTGAGTTTCATCAAAGATTGTCCATTGCTCTTGCATTCCTAGGAGTAGATTAGTTCTCTCAATCCTCATCCTTTCTCCTTTTTTTAAGTCAAGTTAATTCCCACGTTACAGCAGCATTCAAGCATTCAACGTAAGTCCCCCTTGTGATTCCAGCAATATCACATCAAAAAACTAAGTCTATCCAAGAGCACATCAAGACTTGACATTCGAGAACCTAGGAGTTGTCCCATTTGATCATGTAGCTTAGCATTTGGGGAGTCTTTCTTCAAGAGAGGATAGAATACTTAGTATTTTATATTGCGTTGCATAGTGCTTAAAAACGCCATCAACACATACCTAATGCTCTTTTCCTACAACCTTGGAATCTTGAGGTTACGTCATGTATGCTTCTTCCTCCAAATCTCCATTGAGGAAGGCACTTTTCACATCCATTTGATGGACTTTCTAGCCAAACTATGCTACGATAGCTAGAACAAGATGGATGGTACTTATCTTTCTTGTAGGACCAAAGGTCTCCTCATAGCATATGCCTTCTCTTTGCGATAAGCCTTTAGCCACCAATCGTTCTTTGTATTTGTCAAAGGTTCCATCCACTTTGTACTTGACTTTGTACACCCATTTGCAACCAATGGGTTTCTTCCTTGGTGGAAGATCTAAAAGAACCCAAGTATTGTTCTTCAAAAGACTATGATGTTCAGATTTCATAGCCTCTTCCATTCAAGTTTACCTTTCACCTCTGAATAATCTTGGGGCTCATAAACATTCAGAATGTTGGCCATAACAGCAAAGTTTACTGTACTCAACTTGCTCTTGCCTCTAGATGATCTACCCTCAACCAATTCATTATCCCAAACATCACCAATGAGCTTTTCCCACCACTTGGCCCACAAGGTAGATGCATCTTCTTCCAAATCAGGATGATCACCATGACTTGGGCTGCATGGAATGAAATCATTTGGAGGTTGATCCAGGTTGTCTTGAGGTAAATCTACTGGTATGGGTACTTGCCTAGGATATTCCACAAGGTCGGAATCATTAGAATCCCCCCCTTTTAGGTAGAGCTAATGGAAGCCAAACACCCAAGTCTTTAGCCTATAGAGGCTGATCTTCAAGACTCTTGATGTTAGAAGAGAGCTGAAAAGGCCCACCTTCTTCATCAAATACAACATCCCTATTGAATATTAGACAATCAATGTCCAAACCAATTAGCCAATAGGCCTTATGAGTGTCACTGTATCCTATATACATCAACTTCTGAATTTTGGAGTCCAGTTTGGTTCTCTTAGCATTTGGAATCCAAATGTATGTAGCGGAACCAAAAACCTTAAGATGGTTAATTCTTGGTTTCCTCCCAAACCAAGCTTCCTCTAGGGTCATCTTCTTGACAGCCTATGTGGGAGACCTCTTCAGAAAGTATATCGCAATGCAAACTGCCTCAACACATAACTTCTTTGGAACACTCCTATTCTCCAACATACATTGGGCCATTTTCGTAATTGTACAGTTCCTCCTCTCAACTACACCATTTTGTTGAGGGGTATAGGGTGTGGTAAGCTGATGTTTGATACCATGTTTAGAAAAGAAGTAGATGAATTCGTTGGAATAGAACTCAACCCCATTATCTAACCTAAGAGTGATGATTGAACATCTTGACTATTTTTGAACTAAGGCTTTAAACTTTTGAAATTCATTAAACATGTTTGATTTTGCTTTAAGGAAAAACACCCACATTTTCCTATTGAAATCATCAACAAACAAGAGAAAATACCTAGCACCAATGACGGATAGAATATTCATTGGTCCACACACATCTACATGAACTAGCTAAAGGATCTTTGATGATCTCCAAGCTTGTCCTTAGGAAAATGGAGTTTGGTGTTGCTTCCCTGCTTGGCAAGCTCTACATACACCATGTGTCTGTTGTTGAATCCCAAGTAAGCCTTCTGCCATATTCTCTCAAGCCAACTAAGAGAGATAAGATAGGTTGAGATGCACATAATGTTGATGCCAAAGAGTAGTGATAGATGAACTCTCTATAGCCAATGCATGTTCCCGAGACTCACCAATATCAACCGACCGACACAACCCATGATCTTTGATGCTAGTTGCAATCATTTTCTTGGACTCCTTGTCAACAATATGACACTTATGTGCACTGAAGAGGACATTTAAATTGGGATAGTGGTGCATAATCTGACTTAGTGAGAACAAATTGAGCTCCATGCCCAAAACATAGTCTCCCAAAATATGCATCTATTCAGAAAACCACTACCATCCTAGCTAAAGATCTCACAGGAAGTTGTTAAACTGTGTCACTAAAAATCTCCCCCTCGGCATTACCCGAGAGGATTTGAACTTGCAACCCTGCTCTGATACCATGAAACGATAAGCACAGAAAACAATGTAGATAATCGAAACAAAGGAGCGAAAGACTCCTTCAATAGGCGATTACAAAAGATCTTACCATAACAGAAACAATAGAGAACTAAAGAAATAAAAGAAAGTTACTAAAGACTAACTAAATGACCATTATAAGCTAAATATAACAATATTACTTTAATATCTATGATCATCTTCTTAATATCTATTGCCCTTTTAATGCTAAATTATCTCCATAGAAACTAATTTTGAGTTTAACTAATGAGTATGTTAGAAAGTGGCTCTCAAACCTTCACAAGTCATATCAAGACAATTGTGTTGGACGGAAATGGATCTCAACAACTTATTTGAAAACTAAAATAAAAAAATCTAAAAATAAAGATTCTTAAAGAAGAAAATATTAAAAAAAAAATTTAAATTACTAAAGTGAAATGTATTTATCAAAATAAATTGTATTGCTTCGCTTACCTTCAACAACTCCAATTTCAAGAATGTTCTAAATATATCTTGTGACACAGTGGTTGGTGATGAACATTAGGATCTCTTCGTGCCTCACATACACTTATTTGAACTGATAAAAATTTTGATGAATAGGCCTTCTCTATTAGATAATAGTGCCAATATTTTGTAACATAAGATTGAGGGAGTGGGGAACACAAGATGTGTAATGCTCCTTAGCCAATAAAACAATTGCTCTACAATTTTTAGCATTGTCCATTATGAATTGAACAACATTTCAAGGGTCCACTTCTTCAATGGTTGTCATGAGAATATTAGCAATAAATTCACCATCCTTCATTTCCCTCTCACAATTCACTACCTTCAAAAAATTTAGAAGAAACTACAATAACATTGATAAATAGTTGATTTTTTGCATCCTTCCATCCATTGAAAATGATGGACACCCCTATCTCAACCCATTAGTCTCTTATGGGCTTTAACAAATCCTCTACAAACTTCACCTCTTTTTCCAATGAGGTGTTACACAACTTCTCAAAACCTAGGCCCTTGAAACCTTTCAAAGCCTCATCAATTGATTTCATCATTTGTTGCCAATATGGTGAGAGAACATTGAAAGTCAATCCACTTGCACAAATACATCTCACAATGTGTTGATCAACAATCTCTCAAGACTCACTATGAAATATTAGTTCCCTCTTGATCTCTTATGTGTAAAGGCCACAAATTGTTCTTAAGGTATGGCTAAAACTAGGTGGCTCTCTAATCAATAATTCAAAACAAAACAATATTTGCTAAAACATTATAGGTGTAGCTGCATTTAATTATTATATTGGGTGATAAAAGTGTATAAAACAATACAATAATTCGGATGCAACTACACCTAGATTGTATAATACAACAAATCGTATATAATCCTAAGAAGTCAAAATGTTGTTTTCAATGAAGTCGTAATATTGCTAAAACATTGTAATGGATATTCCAATGATTTCAAACAAGAAATAATGGTCAATCAGCCAGGAATGGTGATTGTCAAGTTGATGGATTTTCCCTCAATTAGAGCTACTAAGGAATGGACGTGAAAATTATGGCTAATTTAGGGCTAAGGTTTTCTCAATCACCACAATTGTCTTTGCTGAATTGGATAAAGATCTCTAGCATGAAGACAATCCAACATTTAGAGAGCGTAAATAAACCTTGGTAGAACCAAAATAAGAGCAAAAACTCAATCCACCAATACAAAGAAAGCCAACAACAAGTTACAAAACAATGGAAGAATTATGTGCTTTTTGGAATACTTGAAACACAAACATTGCAAGTGGCACTCAAGCACAGAAAAGAACGAAAAAAAGCCATGGATGAGGAATAAGATTCCTTGGCCGAAAAAGAGAGTACGGGCATTGGAAGAAAAGCAACTGTAATAAGTGGATATTCGAGAAAATGTGTATGTCAAAGACATTGGCAAGTACTTTGCCATTCGGGCAAACAATTGTCTTTGTTAGATTATTTCATGTCAAGTTGGCAACAACATTTGGAATGAAAGGTCACAAAGAAATTCATTGCTGCTTGGGAATTCAAGTGCAGTGAAATGGAAAGAACAAATAGATTTGTTTAAAATTTAAACCAAATTAGGTACATTAAAATATCCTTCAGAAACTTGGAATACACATATGCAAAACTCCAAGGATGTTAATTGAAGTTGGACAGGATTCCTCAAAAGATAAGATTACAAACCAGCAGGCAAATGAAGAAACCAAAGAAAATGTTCCGTATCAGAGTGCAGCATGAAGCCTTATTTATGTAATTGCAAGTAGAAGTCCTCAAATGTAGAAGTCCTCGCATTGAATTATTTGTCAGCAGAGTTACTCAATTTTCCAATAAACTAGGATTGCAATATTAGGCTTTTGTTAAAAGTCAGGTATCATACAAAATATGGGCATCACATTCAGTGGGAGATTAAGGATGCACTGTAGCTAAATTAAAATTATGATGCAAGACGTGCAAGAGATGATGAATCCAAGTCAACATCTGGTTGTTACAGTTTTGTGAACTCTTAGAATTTGAGTAAGTATTTATGAACCTCCATGACTTCTTTACATTGCTAATCATTTATAGATATTCTGCTCATACAAGCATCAACATGAGACCAAAACAAGCTTTTTGTGAACATAACTATGAGACTAATTTTAGCTCTATTTGAGCAACCACGATAGAAACCACCTCTATGCTAGAAGTCAACTATGAAAGACCCAGAGATGCAACTTAGAATTCCACAATAAAAATCCCTTTGAGACAAGGAAAACTCAATGTTTCAACCAACTAAACTCAACCCCTTGGACAACCTCCCAGATAATAAAGACGTCAATATAAAGACATCAATATAAGTTATAAATGCAGATTGCCGCATATGTACCTGAGTGAGATTTGTTTTGAATTCAATCAATATGGATAGTTTCCTAACATCTATCAACCAAAATATTATACATGTGGAACCTTTTGTATTACGTTTATCAAGCTTATATACATAATCATGTACAAATCAAAAACAGTTAGGGGGAATCATGGTCTACGATTGAGCAAGATAATAGATTCAAACATTAAAGTATCATGAAAAATATTAATAATCTAAGAAATGTCAAACATTACTTTTAAATAGACTCGCAAAAGAAATTAAAAAATATCAGCGTACTCAATTTAAATACACTGGGCAAAAAATCGAAATAAAATCCAAACAATCCGGACATAATTGAACCATTGTTGCAGTGGTTACATTTATGAGAGATATAATTTATTTATAGATCAGTATATGGCCTTGATAACTCTCAGATTCTCAATTAAACCTCAAATTAAGTTGAGATCAAAAACAAGCATATGAAAGTGATCCATAAAAGATCACAAGAAGTAGCATTACTTAAACTAGAATTAAAACTGCTGGGTATAAGCTTTCTCCAACGCTGTATCGAGGGTTCCTAACATCCTCTTAAGCCATTTTCACCCCTGCGTAGATCAGCGACCACCGGTTAAATCTTTCTTTAAATTCCCGCAAGACTCGTCTTCGATCGCAGTCATTTTTCCTCACGGCATTTAACTCGCGGATGTGAATAATTATTAAAGCGTATGGGACTTGACAGACGAGCATCTTTGAGAACATTCTCATAGTTTTAAAGGAAGGAAATTCGTCGCTCAAGCGGTTTCTTTAACTCCGTGTAGGATTGTGTGGAAATAAGGGCTTCCTCTCCTACGGCAGGAAAAATGAAGGAATCGTGAATGGTCGACTTCTCTATGGAAGCAACTCCTATACGATTTGCATCGAAATAAACGATTAGACAAAATTTGGTAATTTTTTTTTTTTTTTTTTTTTTATAATAAATTTGAGTACTATATGAGGTCAATTGATAGGTCATGTTGATTGTACAACAAATCTTAATGGATAAGTGATAGATTCAAATTAACTATGCATCCACTTACAAGGATCCAATCATAATTAAAACAAACCTCTAAATTAAGAAGATAAGTAGGTTTCATTACCAACAAGCTCATGTTATGTTTGAGCGCGAGAGAGAGATGGGTAAAGGGATAAAGATAGAGATAGAGAAGAGGGTATATATATAGATAGAACTAGAGATAGAGATGGAGAATGAGGAGAGGAAGATGGAGAGTAGGAGATAGATGTGGAGAGATAAAGATAGAAGGGATAGGAATAGATAGAGATGGAAGAGAAAAAAAATAGAGGGAGAGAGAGGGAGAGATAGAAAAGTAAAAGTAGAGATAGGAAGTGATGTATAGAGATAGGGAGAGATTAGTGGTAGAGAGAGATAGAGATAAGTAGATAGAGATAAATGGATAGATGAAAAAAGTGATGGGGATATATATATTGTAAAGGGGAAATTTTAATTTGACAATTTGCAGCATAGAAAGAGAAATCACCAAATCAATTTTCGTTTTGATGGAGAGGTTTCCTTTACATTCAAAAGAGGGCAGAAATCCACTAGATTCAATCACAAATCAGATAAGGATTGAATACTAACTGGATTGATAGATTATGATATGTTTTCCCCTATTTTGTAAGTTGAAATGTTGATTTAGGGTAAAGTGTTGAAATTGAAGACAAAATTGAGAAAATACTGAGCCACAAATTCGGGATTCAATCATGGACCTAGATCTGAGAAATATAAGCTAATTCGGATCTGTCCTATGAAAATGCCCCCAAAAAAAGGGACCATGGTGCTGCCTCTTGGTCCTCTGAATTTTTCGCACGTCGAAAAGGGTTGTTTTGTCTTTATGTCTGAAGCTTATTTCCAGAAGTACAACTCCGCACCTATTTCCTACACACATAAAGAAAGGGCCATGAAATTGAGATAAATGTAATTGAAATGACTGAAAGGAAATGTTCTATTTTTGAGGGAGATGTTGAAAATGAAGTGATTATACCTCCTTGTGAAGTTTTGCTTGCCTCCACATGGAATTAGGATTTCATGAAATAGGATGTAGATCTCCACTTCAATGCTTGAATCTTGACTCTATTGTTGCTCCAAACATTGAAGGAAGACTAAAAATGCTCATTTGTTCTTGAATGCTTGATCTCTTGTGTGTTTGAATACTCACTTGTGTGATTGATTGATTGTAGATAGATGTTCAAATGAGAGGGGAAATCCTCTTTATATACTTGCTTGTTAGTTTAATTGTATAATTTCTCAATATAGGCTGACATGAAGAGGAGAATCCCACCCAAACTTGATTGTGAAAAAGGGTTTAAAGAGGGCCCAAAATGAGGGGGACTAGGGTGTGGTGCCTTGGTCCTAGTGTGCCTACCCTATTTTGGGGCTAAAATCAAGTGCAAAACAAGTGCAAAGTCAAAGTTTTTGGTGTTTGTGATACACATGATCATAATCAGGTCTTCAATTAGACCAAGGGGCGCAAACACTAAGGTGAAGAGCCAAATGCGATCGAAAATTGAAAGGGGTGCAATTTTAGGATGCTACATTTAGCCCCCACTTTAGCAGGAGTATGAAGTCAATCATACTTTCAGTAAAGTACAAAGGGTTCACATTGAAAGACTTTCACCAAGTCGTCAAGGAGGCAAGATACACCAAGCCCCCACTAGACTTTAGGATCTCACAACTTCAATGAGAAGGTAAAAGGGAAGATCATGAAAGAGAGAAAGAGAGAACCATGACTGCAACTAGTAAGTTTCTCTTACTATGAGTCATGAAAAGAAAGATACCAAAAATTACAAAGCAAAAGCTAAGTAACTTTAAGTATCAAGATGTGAAAGAGAGAGAATCATTGAGCAGAGTGTATGCCCCCACGTTAAAGCGATTGTGCACGCCTTATTGAGAGAAATTGCTTTGAGGTAAGATACAACCAAAAAGACAAGCATGTTTCTCAATAACTTATCCCCCAAGAGAGGACAAATCAAAGGATAATGATCACAAAACACAAAACACGAGGTGGTTTCACCTAGCTTTGGATTCAATATGCTTTTTATGATAACATACATACATACATACATACATTATATATATATTGTCCTCGTCCCCCAAAGAAAGGAAACCACCATGGAAGAAGGGAACACATGTGTCTTTTGAGTCAATATGGAAGAGACCAAAAGAGATCTCAACACTTTGCATCATCCTTAAGTAGACAACCTTAGGGACAACAAATAGAAGAATGGAGAGACAAATAGAAGAATGTCACAAACAAGCAAGAGAGGAGACAGAGAGAATCTGCGATGCTAATGAAGCTAATCGAGCACATCATACGCCCCCCAATCTTTCTCATCATTGTTTTGGGAAGGTGGAAAACACGCAAGAGGAGCGACATCGAGCATGGTAGATGGAGTTATCAAAAGTTCCAAACAAGGACCATGCTCTAAGGATGGACCGCTTTGTTCGTTACTAGGAGCTAGGATTAATGCTTTTGAAAATTGTTTAGATAAATCATTGTCAACGTCAACATATTCATATTCATCATAAAAAATATTAGGATCAACATTTTCATCATTAACAACATTCTCACCTATTTCTTCATCAAGATTAACAAAAATAGGAGCTCTAATAGGAATAGAACTTAAACCATCATTTGTCTTAAGCATTTTGTGTCTTGGAGAATTAGGTTGAACATCCTCATTAGGAGAAAATGGAACCATGTCAATAGTAGGTGTTTTAGGAGAAGAAATGGTTTGGGAAGCAAGTTTACAAGCTCTAGCATGACGTCTTTGTTGGTATTCTCTCACACAATGGTTTCATTTAGTTCTAGCTTAAGGTTGTGAAGGTTTAGGTTCATCAAGTATAAGTTTGTTTTCTTCTTTTAAGGATGAATGGGTTGAGGTCTTTTAGGTTGAACAATAGGAGAGGTCGGTCGCTTCTCTTTGTAAGATGTAGGAGGTGGAACAACACCATATAAAGGAGGAATGGGAGGTGTAGGAAGGAGACTGGGTCCATCATGGGGAGGAGGAATAGGCCTACCCTTAGGAGGAATGATATGTTTTTCCTTAGGTTGAGGCTTAGGAGGAAGATAATTTCTATCCTTTGGAGGAAGAATGGACTCATCCATAGGAGAAGGAACAGATTCATCTTTGGGAAGAAGATTATTTCTTTCCTTGGGAGGAAGAATAATCTTATCCTCAAGAAGAGGTATATGATCATCAAGAGGAATTTTAAGTGTTGGATTTCTAGGTTTACTCAATGACAAAATCATCTCATTTTTCCATTTTTGATATGACTTAAAGAGAGCATCACTTCTAGGTTGAATAGGTTGGAATTGCTTAGACCAAAAATAATCAAGACAAACATCTCCATGCCTCTCTATAGGTTGATATATGCTATGATTAACAGTTATGATTTAATCATTATAAGGAAATTTCAAACACTCATGAACAATAGAAGTGATCGCTTTCATGGAAGAGAGCCAATAATGTCCCAACTTCACACAAAATTGATTGGATGTAGGAATGATAGCAAATTTAACATCTAGGCATTTAGTGCCAACATCAATAGGAAGTGTGATAGAACCAATAGCAAGACAACAGAAGCCATCAAAAACTTTAACTACCACATCAATATTATCATATATCACTTGATGCAATTGCAAAGTATAAAGAAATTCTCTAGTTATCACATTAACCATGCAAGCTAGATCAATAAGCACTCCTCGAGAAGGTATGCCTTTGATTTTTGCAGTTATATATAATGGCCCATCAGGTGCTTCAATAATATCACTAGAATCAAATGTAATGCACAAGTCCTTAGGAGGTTCTTTTTTATCTATAAGGTTCACCACATTATTAGATTCAAGGCCAACATCATTGGGAGAGAAAGCAAGATGATCAATCTCAGTCACATTAGTGGAATGGGAAGGTAAAGGATCAATGAAAATTTGAAGATTTTGATTAGGAGGAGCTAATGATTTGTTTCCTTTATCATTCACACTAGCCACAGATATGGTATTGTTGTCAATCAAGTCTTGGATCTTACTTCTCAAAGAAAAATACTTTTCAGTGTCATGATCGGGTTGCCGATGGTATTTAAAAAAGGATTTGGCATCACAAGAAGTTGGCAAAGGCTTAGTTGTATCAATTGGTTTGATAAGGGGAAGTTTCAACACATTACTTTGTAACAACTAAGACATAATACTATGCAAAGATTCATCAAGCGAAGTGATTTTTTTTCTAAAGTATTTGGACATAGGAGGCACACTTGTTGTGGCTACCACTTGAGTGTTGTTGTTATTGAATTTGATGAATCCCTTATTCGGTTTCAAATTCACAAAATTTTGTTGAGCACTTTCACCCTTATCCTCCGGAGCCATTGAAGAGGATGATTGTTCGAATTGACTCACGGTAAGATGATAGTTGTGAAGTAATACACACAACTACGTAAAAGAAGTAAACTCAGAAAAGAGAAGTTTGTCCCTAATATCTTTTTGCAAATTAGCAATAAAAATATTTTGAATATGAAGAAGTTGAGAAAATACAACTTTGGAGATCCCAAGAGCACCTACAAGCAAAATACCTGTCACAAGAGAAGATTGAAGACAAAAACAAAAAAATGGCTCTCAAGAAAATGATTATCATTCAGAGAGGGAATTAAATAGAAAAATACAATACAATCCTTATAAAAGGACAATATGCAACCCTAAAGAAACCCTAAAGGGATAAAGTGTATTTAATAATTAGAATGCCCAAGTTTAGCTTAAGTGTAGAGTATAATAGACTAATAATTAAATAAATGTTTATTAGCTAATAAAAGATAACTCTAACACCCCCCCTTAAGATGAACTTAGGGAGTAGCTAAAAAACTAAATGCAAGAAAGTAAAATGCAACTACATGAAGAAGGAAAATTTGGGTCCCGACAATAAGGCCTGATGAGGTACCCAATCACAACCAAATCTCTATGAACCAAAGAAATAGAGACAACCACATGGGAAAAAAATCTAGTCCAAAAAGAGATGGAAAAAACATGCTATATAAAAATAACATGAAGGAAGGAAGGCCTCAATGAGATCCCCCAAGGACAACTTCCTTCACCCCAAGCATAGAGCACAACTAAAGATAGCACGGAGATGCAAAAGGTTTAGTGAAGATGTCAGCAACATGCTCCTCCGTAGGAATGTACTCCAAGATGAGAAAGTCATCCCAAATCAATTGTCTGATGAAGTGCATGTGAATCTCAATGTGTTTAGTCCTTTGGTGCTCCACCGAGTTGCAGGAAATGTGAATGGCACTTTGATTGCCACACCAAAGAAGAGTGGGACTATCAGGAGGGAACCCAAACTCAGTCATCAACTGTTGAAGCCATAAAACCTCCTGACTAGCTAACATCGTTGCTTGGTACTCAGCCTCTGTAGATGATAATGCAATAGCAGACTACTTCTTGAAAGACCATGTGATAGGACCAAAACTGAGGCAAAAAACAAATCCAAAAGTAGACTTCCAATCATGAGCATCACCAGCCCAATTTGAGTCAGTGAAGCCAACAATGTGAGGGGATCCTGAAGTATAGTGAATGCCACACTATGTAGTGCCCTGAATGTACCTCAAAATACGTTTGGTAGCTTGTCAATGGCTCTCATGAGGATCATGGGAGAACCTAGAGACAACACCAACCGCAAAGGAAAGATTTGGACAAGTATGTGTCAGGTACAACAAACTACCAACCAACTTCCTATATAAGGTAGGATCCACGGAAGGTGTAGAACAAGTGGCAGAGAAAACAACACCTGAATGAAATAGTGTGGGTGAAATCTTGCAAGAAAGCATGTCAAATCTATGAAGCATATCAAGAGAATACTTCTCCTGAAGTATGGAAATTCCATTGGAAGACTAAATAACCTGTAGGCCCAAAAAATAGTGCAGAAGGCCAAGATCTATCATCTCAAACTACTCCATCAAGGCTCTCTGAATATCCTGAATCAAGGAAGAGGAGCTACCAGCAATGATAAGATCATCAAAATAGAGCACAAGGATAACTATATCATCCCCCTGACACTGAATATATATTATGGGATCAGAATGACAACTAATGAAGAGTGTGGAGAGAAAGAAAGAGTTCATCTTCTCATACTAGGCCCGAGGAGCCTGTTTGAGACTATATAATGAACGTTGAAGTCTGCAAACCAAAGAGGAATCCTGCACAAATCCTTGAGGCTACTCCATATAGATCTCCTCATGAAGGTCTCCATGCAAGAAGACACTCTTCACATCCATTTGAAAAATTGTCCATCCCTATGAAGCTACAAGTGAAAGTATAAAGCGAATAGAATTCATCTTGGCGACAGGAGCAAAGGTCTCAGAGTAATCAATACCCTCCACCTGAGAAAACCCCTTCACAACAAGACAAGCCTTATACTTATTAATAGAACCATCTGCAACATACTTGGTATGGTACACCCACTTGCACCAAACCAACTTTCTTCCTTTCGGAAGAGTACAAAGATCCCAAGTATGATTCTTCATCAAAGAAGAATACTCCTCATCCATGGCCCTATCCCACTCTAGGTGACCTGTCGCCTCTAAAAAAATCTGAGGATCATCTGAAATGGCATGACTCAAAAGAATAGAACCAGATGTTTGTGCACAAGTATGATGAGTGTATAAAGGATCACTTCTCATAGACCCAACATCATCAACTGTAAATCAGGCCCACTTGGGCAAAGGCTAAGTTGCGGGTGGTGCTGGTGGTGGGGAGGGTGGACCATCATCTGCATCATCCTCATAGAATAAAGAATCCTCAAAAGATGAAGAGGAAGGAGGAGGAAGTGAGGGAGAAGCTGGTGATGGAGAATCCATCCGAGGAAGGTGCTCATCAAATTGGACATCCCACCTAAATAGGACTTCTCGGGAATTAGGATCAAACAACCTGTATGCCTTAACATCCTCACAGTAGCCAATAAATATGAGTGGTCGGCTCTTCTTCTCCATGGCTTTCCTCTAAGCATCTAGAATAAATTCCCAAGCCTCACTACTAGAAACTTAGAATGATGAAACATCAGGCTTGACATGGGACCAAGCCTCCTTAGGAGTCATTTGGCACAATACCTTATGAGGCATTCAATTCTAAATATAAGTGGCACAATTAACTGCCTCAACCCAAAAAGCAAGCTGCATAGAACATGACTGGAGCATACAATTGGCCATCTCCCGTAGTGTTTTGTTCTTTCTCTTAGCAACACCATTTTGCTGAGGAGTGTAAGGAACAGATAAATGATGCTGCAAACCATGCTCTGTGCAGAAATCTGTAAAAGCTTGGTTCACATATTCTCTCCCATTATTTGTGTGTATCCTCCTGATAGAAAACCAAACTTCTTCTCTACAAATTCCTTAAAGACTCAAAATGAATCAAAGACATCAGACTTGTACTTAAGAAAGTACGCCTGTGTACATCTAGATAAGTCATCAATGAAAGTGATCACATACTTGGACCTTGAAAAAGATGGAGTCGAAAAGGATATAAGATCACTGTGTACCAAATCCAAGGGTGCCTTAGCACGTGTGGTTCTTCCTATAGGAAAAGGATCATGGTGATGCTTTCCAAGTGCACAACCTTGACATACACCATCAGTACAAGATATCTGAGGGAGCCCAATCACAAGTGCCTGTGTGCTCATCTATTGTAAGTATCTGTAATTGACATGGCCAAAACGCTCATGCCAAAGTTTGCTCACTAAAACTGCATGTGCTACAAGAGAAACACCTAAACCATTTGGACTCTCAAAGTCATCAAACAAGTATAACCGAGAATCAAGATCAACACTGCCAGTAGCCACAACCAAATCAGGATCATGGAGCTCTCTAATAACCACATCATGTGGTGAGAACTCAATTGTTTTACCAAATCCGGAATGAGAAATCTGATAAACATAGAGGAGGCTCGTTGAAATGTCAGGAACCAAAAGAACATCCTAAAAACAACCACCTGTCAATGGAAGAGAACCTGAACCTGAAACTGAAAGTTGTGTTGAGTCACCAACTGCAATTCGTAAAGTATCACTGTGAACAAGTGAGGTAACAAATTGATGTGAGTGTGTCATGTGGTGAGAAGCCCCTGAATCAATAATCCAAGTGGATGCAGAAGTAATAGTTGGTGTAGAAAGAGCATGTCCTTTCCCTATAGAAGAGGAAGATGGAGGCTGAGGAGAAGAAATATGATGTTGTTGCATGGCTTCCTACAAAGCCTCTAATCATTTCCAACACCGGGAAACTGGATGTCCTTCCT
Source organism: Cryptomeria japonica (assembly GCF_030272615.1). NCBI lineage: Eukaryota > Viridiplantae > Streptophyta > Pinopsida > Cupressales > Cupressaceae > Cryptomeria > Cryptomeria japonica. The sequence continues at coordinate 640,189,359 of NC_081407.1, read as the reverse complement.
TGCCACACAAAGTTCATTTGATTTCTTCTTAGTCTTGGAGGAAGACTCACCAGACTTAGAAGATTTCTCCTGTTTGGGATAGGAATTTAGTTTATAAACAGACTTAGGTGGTGGCTTGGAGGAACTCTCACTGCCATTTGAAACCTTCTTAGGCTTCCGTTTTTGCTTCTTGTTCTCTTTAGATGTATGGGCAACCAATGATTTGTTCTTTGTTCCTGTGAGAGTATCCAACTGAGATAGGTGAGCTTTCTCACGATTCAAACAGTCACATAACACATCAAAAGTAGGCATGGCGAAGCGTGTACCCAAGGCATCCATAGTAGAATAAAATGTCAAAGTAAATATTTGATAGGGACCTCGAAGCTTAGAAAGAATCAAGTAGATACACTCTGTGTTTGTCTTATTTTTACCACAACTGTGGAGGATAGAGCTGGTGGTTTTAAACTTGTTCAGAAAGTCCTCAATGTGAGGAAAGGACTCAGGTAGCAAGGAAGAGAGCTCTACCTCAATCTGTAATGCTTTGAACTCTTTGATAGTATCAAATAGAGTATCAAATTTGGACCACGTAACCCAAGGAGTGAGTAAACCATCAAGGTGAAAAAGCAAGTTGTCTGAAACATGTAAGCAGATGACACCCATAGCCTCATCCATCTTATTCATGTGTTGAAGAATCTCAAAAGGACACTACAACTAAGGTTGATCTACATCCAAACAGGACCACAACCCTCATGATCTGAGAAGCCTTGTCATGCGAGCTTTCCAGAGGTGATAGTTTTGGGATGTAAGAAGCTCAACTGAAGACTCTATCATATGTACCTATAGTTGTACCTGGACCTGCTATTCATTTTTTTTTAATAATTAAGTTATATTTCAAACTAGACAAAGGATGCAGAAGGGTTTTTTATTTTTATTTCTAGGTGTTCAGATTTTCTAAAGTAAATTATAGAAAGTAGTAAAAAAAAACACCCCCCACAAGATGAAAAACCAAACCCTAGTACAATATGAGAGCTAGAAAGAAAGACGAGCAAAAAAAAAAGCTTCAGACGAATATCTTATGTACTTGGTAAAATTTCTAGAAAAATGAACCCCACACATGAATAGGCTCTCCAAGACCTTTCTGACGTCTATTCGTTTGCCGAAAATGGAGTTTGTTTGCCCAAGTTATGGCTCCCGGAGTGCAGAAAAGAGCTTTGACTTTGAAGGCAAAAAATAGGTACAAAATGAAAAAATTAGCAAATCCCACCTCTAGATCTGAATAAAGCTTGAAGAGATTTTTCTGGTGATATAATACTTTTTTAAAAATCGATTCTGTTTGCCCAAGTTATGACAAAAAACCTCCCCCCTGTCAAAAAGGTTTCAAAGAGGAGCAAGAGGAGGTGATTGGGTGGAGGTGGCTCTCTGGCTAGGCCGTAGTGGTGGCTGGGTAGGGCTATGGTGGCTGAGAAGCAGTAGTGGTGGTTGTGCTCCGGGCGGCGGGAGGGTCCCGGGTGTCGGCTTCGATGCTCCGGGCGGCAGCGGGCTCCCGAGTTGCTGGTGGGGTCTTGAGCGGCGATTCTCGAGCTGTTGGTGGCTCCCGATAGTGAAGCCACCACGGTCCACTAGGCTCAGGCTGACAGTTATCATGAGGGTTGGCCCCAATGATTAACAGATCTCAGTGGTCAGCGGTAAGGGTTTCGGCCTGGGCAAGCCATTAAACTGCCCAAAAATTATTTTTTACTTTTTTCTCGAAAAATGTGTCCTTGAAGGGCCAAAATAATAAAAAAAATCTTAGAGCTAAAGTTGTCCAAATTAGACAAATTTTATATGAAAATGGGGTTTTTTGGGTGTTCTGAGTTCACTAGTGAGATCTGTTTAAGCTCAAAATGCCTAAAAACAAAGAGGCACCCCAGATCCAAAATAAAAACTCTAAAAAAAACTGAAACCCTTGCCTCTAAAGAAAATCTTTTGAAAAAATCAGGAACAAGCAGCAACAGATGTAGGCTCTAATACCATGAAGAAGTTGAGAAAATACAACTTCAGAGATGCCAAGAGCACCTGCAAGCAAAATACCCATCATAAAAGAAGATTGGAGACAAAAACACAATAATGCCTCTCAAGAAAAAGATTATCATTCCGAGAGGGAATTAAATAGAAAAATACAATACAATCCTTATAAAAGGAGAATATGCAACCCTAAAGATGTGCAACCCTAAAGAAACCCTAAAGGGCTAAAGTGTATTTAATAATTAGAATAATTATTAAATGCCTAAGTTTAGCTTAAGCATAGAGTATAATAGACTAATAAATAAATAAATAATTATTAGCTAATACATGATAACTCGAACAAAATATCTTGAACATGCACAAGAAAATAAATTTGAGAATACAAATGCTTATATATACCAATAAAATCAATCACTTTTTCTTTCACACCTTGCTTACAATGCATCAAATCAGTAAAAGTAATCTTAGGACCAATATTATTGTGAAATTGTTTAATGGAAGCATTATCCAATTGTTGAAAAAAAGTAATAGAATAAGGAGGCAAAGAACAATACCATTGCAAAGTTTTATCCCTTAATGTTCTAGTAAACAATTTTGCCAACATTCTTTGGTCATGAGCAAAGTCACTACACAAAGTTTGAAATGTTTTAACATGAGTCAAGGGATCGCCTTTTCCATTGTAACATTCCAATTGAGGGACTTCCACATGTTTAGGAAGAACAACTCGGACAATGTCATTGGATAATGGGCCCACTATACTTAGATTGATTCATAGAAGCGATTTGTTGTTGTAAGGAAGAGACTGTTTGGGTTGGACTGTTGATGGTAGCTTCAGTAGAAGGATTGAAATTGGACATCTTTGATTGAGAAGGAGTAGTGAAATTGTTAAATGAAGGAAGGGGTTGATAATAAGGAGGGATATTGTTATAGGAAGGCGAGGGTTGAGAATAAGGAGGGATATTGCTATAGGAAGGCAGGGGGTGATAATAAGGAGGTGGAAATAGGTAGGTATGGGAGAGGATTGGGTAACACATGGAAGACTCATGGCAGGGGGAATGAAAGAAGAGGAGTTGCCCCCTTGACCAGCATTCGCAAGTATAAGAGAAGATTGGGTAACAAATGGAAGACTCATGGTAGAAGGAATGAAAGGAGAGGAGTTGCCCATTTCACTAACATTTGTAAGTATGACATTTTGTGTAGAGGTAGCCATGATGTTTGATGTAAATGTGGGAGCACTAGCCATAAGAGTAGTCAAAGGAATGGAACGATTAACTTGACTGGGAGGTTGTGTATAACCTAGTGCTTCAACACAACTCTTCATGGGCATTATTAGAATCAACAATATGAGCAATACCACGCAAGATATCAACACCAAGTTTATCACTTTGAACCACTCTTTTTGATCCTTCAATTAATGGGAGAGCTTCACTTTCCAGGTATTGTTGACTCATCCATTGTTGAAGATTTTCAAATTGATTGTCAATCTTCTCTAATTGGTCAACGGAAACCCTAGTTAGTGATTCCTCCATATCATCAGAATTATCTAAAGAATGAGGATAAATGGGGACATTTGTAGGATTGGAAGAACCACCAACATCCTCATGGAAAAAGTTATCCAAATTAGGCTCCATATCCTTGATAATTAAACCTTGGGAAGCCTTAATTCTACAACTTATTCTCACAGGGACACTATAGGCTGGATTAATAGTAGTAAAACTCATGCACTAAGGGAGGGAATTTGAAAATTTGAAATTTGAATTTTGGAATCTAAGTTGCAAAATAATTGAATAATGCAAAATTCTAGGAAAAATGATTACTCAATTAAATGAATAAATTGATTGAAAGCACAAAGAGCAATAATGCAACCTCTTAGGAAATTCAAATTTAAAATTAGGGCTATGCTAAAATAACCTCTTAATTTAAATTTAAAACTACCCACTAGGAGATAGAAATTTAAATTTAAAACTAGGGTTGAAAATAACCTCTTAATTTTAAAATTTATATTGGAAATCCCAACTTTGTTTTTGACCTTAAACCAACTTAGAATCAATATAATTTCACAAATATTTGGATTTAAACAGTAAAATACCGCCAAAACAAGCTCCCGAAATTCAAGGAGAAAAAGTCGAGACAAAGAGGTTGCCTCTTGGTCCAACCAACTTTTTGCCAAATTTTTGGGGAAGCAAGATATTGTGATTCTAAAGAAAATTCCAAAAGGATGTGGAAATCCAAGAGGTCTAGATGTGTGAAATCAGGCCTTGAAGGTCAAAATAGGACATAATTAGGGTATTTAATGAAATGATAAATTGAAAGAATAAAATAAAAAGGGGCACACTTAGGGTTAAGGGCCCACTTTTATGATGTGGAGGGGGATAAAAGAAGACTTCAAATTTAATTAAATTAATTAATGCTTAAAGGGAAATTGAAAAAATGAAAAATGCACAAGATTAACTTAAATTTATATATTAGGGTTTGTTGCATTAACCACTTAAATTTAAAATTTAAATTTGAAATTGAAATTTGTTCCAAGATTGTAATTCTGAATTGTATTGAAATTAACAACCAAATGTGGAGAGGGAAATGCAAAATTTAAACAACCCACGAGCTCAATTTTTAACTTAAAAATTAGGGTTTTTGAAATCAACCACTGAATTTTAAAATTTTGATTGAAATTTGAACATGTAGATGAAAATTTGAATTGTAAAATTTAAAAGCATTCAGATCTGAAACAATTAACCTAGATTATGCAATTCACAAGTTCAATCTTGAAAATAAAAATTAGGGTTTTTAGTGAAATTAACCTCTAAATTTTTAAAATTTGCATGAAAATCAAACTTGTAAATAAAAATTTGAATTTTAAATTTCATACACACTCAAACCAGAAAATAAAAATCAGAATTAAAGGTGTTTCACGTCGGGTTCACCAATATGTAAAGGGGGAAATTTGATTTGGCAATTTGCAACATAGAAGGAGAAGTCACCAAATCAATTTTCATTTTGATAGAGAGATTTCCTTTACATTCAAAAGAGGGGAGGAATCCACTAGATTCAATCACAAAGAATATAAGGATTGAATACTAAATTGATTGATAGATTATGATATGTTTTTCTCTCTTTTGTAAGTTGAAATGTTGATTTAGGGTAAAGCGATGAAATTGAAGACAAAACTGAGAAAATACTAAGCTACAAGTTTGGGATTCGGTCGTGCAACTAGATCTAAAAAATATAAGTTGATTCAGATTTGCCCTGTGAAAATGCCCCAAAAAAGCGGGGACCGTGGCACTGCCTCTTGGTCCTCCGAATTTTCCATGCATTGAAAAGGGTTGTTCTGTGTCTGTGTCTGAAGCTTATTTCTAGAAGTACAGTTGCACACCCATTTCCTGCACACAGAAAGAAATGGAAATAGGTTGGGAATAGGGCTTGCCTTTGGTCAAACCCTGGTTTTGGAATTAACCATGAAATTGAGATAAATGTAATTGAAATGACTGAAAGGAAATTTTCTCCTTTTGAGGGAGATGCTGAAAATGAAGTGATTATACCTCCTTGTGAAGTTTTGCTTGTGTTCACATTGAATTAGGGTTTTATGAAATAAGATGTAGATATCCACTTCAATTCTTGAATCTTGACTCTATTGTTGCTCCAAAGCTTGAAGGAAGACTGAAAATGCTCAATTGCTCTTGAATGCTTGAATTATTGATCTCTTGTGTTCTTGAATGCTCGCTCGTGTGATTGATAGATTGTAGATAGATGTTAAAATGAGAAGGTAAAATGAGAAGGGAAATCCTCTTTATATACTTCTTGTCAAATGAATTGGCTAATTTTCTGGCATAGGCTGACATGAAGAGGAGAGTCCTGCCCTAACTTGAATTGTAAAAAAGGGTTTAAAGAGGGCCCAAAATAAGGGGGACAAGGGCATGGCGCCCTAGTCCTGCCCTATTTTGGGGCTAGGATCAAGTGCAGAACAAGTGCAAAGTCAAATTTTTTTGTGTTTGTGATGCGTATGAGCATAATCAGGTCTTCAATCAAGCCAAGGGGCACAAACACTAAGGTGAAGACCCAAATGTGGTCAAAAATTTAAAGGGGCACAACTTTAGGATGATATATATATATATATATATATATATATACATATATATATATATATATATATATATATATATATATACATATATATATATATATATACATATATATATAGATTGAGAGAGAGGGCATGTTTAGAGATATAGCAAGAGAGAGGAAGATATAGGTAAAAATGAAGATAGAACGAGAGAGGGAGAAGGAAAAAAATAGATAGAGATATAAAGATAGAGGGAGAGATATAGATAGGGGGATAGAGAGGGAAAGATGGCAAGGGAGAGATTTCGAGATTTATAAAGGAAGATGGAGAGATGGAGAGATATAAATAGATAGTGGGATAGAGTTAGAGAGATAGAGATATAAGAAATACAAAGAAAGTAGGAGAGGGAGTGAGATAAAGAGATGGACAAATAGAGAGAACTAGAGATAAAAAAATAGAGATGAAGAGAGGGTGAGAGAAATGGGGAGAGATACACATATATTCAAAGAGAAAGAGATAGATATAGATATGTACAAGAAGAGAAATGGAGAGAGATGTAGACATAAATAGATAGATAGGGGGATAGGGAGGGAACGAGGGAGGGAGAGATGGGGAGAAATAAAGAGGGGGTGAGAGGGAGAGAGAAATATATACGGTGATGTTTTAAATGTGAAATGTGATAGAAACTACTAAATAGCCACAAATCTATTCTAGAATGCTATACAATCTAAAACACACTAAAATGAAACAAAGAAGAATGGTTAAACACAAAGATTATACCAGCATATATTGGCTGCTCCCATGAAGTTCCATTCTGTTCTATCTTGTGTGATCTTGTTGTTGTTTCTGGTGCAAGAGCACATTTCTAAGGTCTTTCCCCATGTGACCTTTGTTGGAATTTTGCTTCTTTAAGAAGCCATGTAAATGTAATAAGAGCTAAGAGCTCATTGGTTTTGTTTAGGTCCTAGTTTAGGTCCTCGGTGTTGGAATAATGATATATTTGTCATTAGTGAATACACTTAGTGAAAACACTTATTCGATTTTGAATGTTACCGAGCTCATCACTCAGTCCACAGCCTATACCGAGCATTCAACAAAGCTCACCGATTAAACAGTTCAAACCGAGCAGTAAGACTGTCACCGAGCATATGAGACAAACAGCAGTTACCGAGAAGTCAGTTCAGACCGAGTCACCAGTGGTTACCGAGTGACACTATATCTACCGAGTCACCACAGCTACCGAGTTCCAAGCTACACTTCGGGACTAGTATGGACCGAGCTTCTACTCTTACCGAGAGCATGACGATGCCGAGTACTGTAGTGGACGCCGTGTATCAGAAGATCACCGAGCCAGCTTAAGGAACCGAGTATCTACCGACTCAGTAATATTGTGTTCACCTATGTAAGGCCGACTTAAGAATGAGTTTATGTTATTAATTTGTATGAGGCCGACTTTATGAAATGTAAATGTAATTATGGACGGTATATATATGTAATGTATTATACCATCTGTAGTATGTATGTAAGATGTATGTATATGCGAAATTAGAAAGAGCAGAGCAGAAACTGCATTAAGGCAGCAGACCAGAACATTTTCGCAGAGTCAGTAAAGGAGCAGAATCGACATATCTATCTCAGAAGGAGATCAATACTCAAAGGATCTTATCAGCAATAAAGTTGTAAGTCAAGATCTACTGTTTCATCCTAACAGTTGAATCAGTTTGTAAATCCTTTTACCGGGTAGACTTAACAGTCTTTTGTAAATCTCTTAACCGAGTGCATACTTCATTGTATGTTTGTAAATCCTCTAACAAGGTGGACCTAGCAGTCCAAATTTGCTTCTAATAGGGCAGATCATCAGAAGTGATCATTGTAAGCCTTAACCGACCAACTTTTACTGCAGTACCAAACTTTTGTGGGTACCATCCCCACCCCAGTTTTACTTTCTATTTGGAAGGTTTCTGGGTCACCAAATCTTTGTGTTATGTGTTGTGAATGATTATATTTTCATGCATGCAGTAGATTAAATGAATGAATGATTTAATATATGCAAGTGCAGAAATGAATTAAAAGTTTTAAGCGTTACTGATTCACCCCTCCCCTCTCAGTAACTTGGTTAGTCCTGAATATTTTCAACAATTGGTATCAGAGCTTTGTGGTTCTCAGAGTAAAAGTTTGACAGCTTGAGAAAAGATCAAGACAATGGAGATATTCAGACTTGACAAAGCTATTGAGAATGAAAAGCTAGATTTGGAAATGGCCATAGCACAACTCAAAGAAGCAAGAGAACAATCTGACCCCACGGTAACAATTGAGGGTGATAAAGATGATGAAGAGGATGAAGAGGAGAAGGAAGAAGAAGAAGCAGTTGAGGAAGAAGGTGACACGGTAATAATAGGTGATGAAGAAGATGATCTTGAACAGGTAGCAGCAGAAGTCATTGCATCTCTTCCTCACTCACCGCAGAAAGGCGTTGCATCATCAGCTTCAGCCAGCAGGATTGTGAGCACAATAGCTACATCTATTTCTCAATCCTTGCCAATCACCTCTCAGCTCCAGACCCCAACAGTTACCTCATCCACCAAGCTGCAGAGCATGTCATTATCTACCGAGATGCAGAGTGTTGCCTCTACCGAGCAACAAGTGACTTCTTCAGTCACCGAGATCACAACTTCTCCTGCAGCATGTATAGTAAGTTTTGCAACCTCTCCAGTTTTGACACATTCTTTAGCACAAATGATCACACCAATCAGCACTCCTGCATGTACATCAATTTTGGGAACAGTCAGTACATCCATGAGTCTTCCTCTAGTAAATCCCATTCCAGTTATAACAGCTACTCCAACCTTATCAACCATTGTAACTACATCAAAGGATAAGGAAGTAAGCACAAAAGTAATACAAAAGACACCTTTAAAACTTCTGCTTACCGGCAAGGCTATAGAGGATGATATAGATCTGGATAAAGAGATTGTCATTCCACAAATAGACCTCAATACTGCATCAATTGATGAAATGAGATTGATCAGCCAGTTGTTAGAACAGAAAGCAAAACAAAAACAACTAAGAAGTGAGAGAGACAGGGAATTCAACATCATAAACGGTGCAAAGACCATTCTCACAGATGCCTTAGGTATAAAAGTTGATCCCTCTCAACACATTTTGCTACAACTCGAAGAGGCTGTGAACAGATTCAATGAGGACTCATCAGGAGAAGAGAAACTGATAGAAAGAACCGAGAAGAAATTTGATAACAAGGTGCTTGAGCACATTGCTCAGCAGATAGTAATAAAACAAGTTGAATTGACCACTATTTTGGCCAAGTTAGAAATTTTTTTTAATAATATAACTTCATTTTGTGCAAAGTTATGTGATGTTATCGAGTTCACAAAAGGAATCAGAGATCAACTGAAGAAAATTGATGATGATCTGAAAGTAAGTGCACAACAGTTGCAGCTTGACCCCAGCTCAAGCTCAACTCACCATTCAAACATCAGATTCCTATTAGATAAGCAATCAGAATTGCTCAGGGAAGATGCAAGGATCCGGTCTACATTGTTAGATATTCAGAATATGATCCTTCCTAACATGGATACAATGCAGAAACACATTACACATTCCAAAACATTGATCCATGATAACAGTTTTTCAGTTGCAGAGCATGTAATTGAACTATCAGCCAAAGTTCAAGTTGCATTGTCTATTTGCACAATTTTGCAAGAAAATTGGGATAAGACCTTGGCTCATATCAAACAAGTACACTCAGAGTTTATCTCACACTTTAATATTTCTATTTGAGCTATCTATTCTTTGGCATTATTGTCAAAAAGGGGGAGAATATGGAACATATTAGAAACAAAGGGAGAATGATCAAGGGAGAATGTAAATAACAATTGGTATAGAGATAAGTGTATAGAATCATATGTATATTCTATGGGGGAGTTATGTACAGTGAGATATACAGGTATATACAGCAATCTACAATTGGTATCAATTTTGAAGAATCAAGTCAGCATGACAGATTCATTTTTGTCTCATAAGTGTTTTTGTCACTAATGCCAAAGGGGGAGATTGTTGGAATAATGATATATTTGTCATTAGTGAATACACTTAGTGAAAACACTTATTCGATTTTGAATGTTACCGAGCTCATCACTCAGTCCACAGCCTATACCGAGCATTCAGCAAAGCTCACCGATTAAACAGTTCAAACCGAGCAGTAAGACTGTCACCGAGCATATGAGACAAACAACAGTTACCGAGAAGTCAGTTCAGACCGAGTCACCAGTGGTTACCGAGTGACACTATATCTACCGAGTCACCACAGCTACCGAGTTCCAAGCTACACTTCGAGACTAGTATGGACCGAGCTTCTACTCTTACCGAGAGCATGACGATGCCGAGTACTGTAGTGGACGCCGTGTATCAGAAGATCACCGAGCCAGCTTGAGGAACCGAGTATCTACCGACTCAGTAATATTTTGTTCACCTATGTAAGGCCGACTTAAGAATGAGTTTATGTTATTAATTTGTATGAGGCCGACTTTATGAAATGTAAATGTAATTATGGATGGTATATATATGTAATGTATTATACCATCTGTAGTATGTATGTAAGATGTATGTATATGCGAAATTAGAAAGAGCAGAGCAGAAATTGCTCTAAGGCAGCAGACCAGAACATTTTCGCAGAGTCAGTAAAGGAGCAGAATCGACATATCTATCTCAGAAGGAGATCAATACTCAAAGGATCTTATCAGCAATAAAGTTGTAAGTCAAGATCTACTGTTTCATCCTAACAATTGAATCAGTTTGTAAATCCTTTTACCGGGTAGACTTAACAGTCTTTTGTAAATCTCTTAACCGAGTGCATACTTCATTGTATGTTTGTAAATCCTCTAACAAGGTGGACCTAGCAGTCCAAATTTGCTTCTAACAGGGCAGATCATCAGAAGTGATCATTGTAAGCCTTAACCGGCCAACTTTTACTGCAGTACCAAAGTTTTGTGGGTACCATCCCCACCCCAGTTTTACTTTCTATTTGGAAGGTTTCTGGGTCACCAAATCTTTGTGTTATGTGTTGTGAATGATTATATTTTCATGCATGCAGTAGATTAAATGAATGAATGGTTTAATATATGCAAGTGCAGAAATGAATTAAAAGTTTTAAGCGTTACTGATTCACCCCTCCCCTCTCAGTAACTTGGTTAGTCCTGAATATTTTCAACACTCGGTTCATAAGTCTAGGTTGAGTTTTCTTGTGCAGTTGAAGGTAGGTGTGCCTTTGATGTGTTTGGGGTCCTTTTGGCATGGTTGTGTCCATAGGATAGCCCAAGGTAGGCTCAAAATCCAATAAAAGCAACATTGTAGAAGTTGCTCAAAAGTTGTAAAAAGTTGCATGACAACTTTTCAAAGTTGTCATGCAACTTTTCCTCCAAATAGGTGATAACCTTAGTTTGGCATTAGGAACCCTAACCAAGGCACACCAACTAAGGCAGAGACACTATAAGCTATTGCAAACCCTAAAATGAGGGGGGGAATGTCAGATTGTACGGCCAAGAGAAAAGACCTCGACTATTACTGTGTTTTTGTTGCCAGTCGACACAAATGAAGCATTAACAGTTTGATAATGGATTGCTTTGTAAACTGAATAGTGTTGTGAATCTTGCATTGTGTTTATCCTTTCATTTTGAGCACTTAGGGTAGGTTCTTGTGCAGGTTTGTGTGTGTTTGTAATTATTTTGTGAAGTACTCTGTCACTGTCCAGTTTTGGACTATTTTGTGTAATGGAATGATAACTCCTATCCCCATTGTGGAGACACCATGAAACCATGGGGCATAGGAGTGAAAACCTTGTACAGTATCCCAAAGCAAGCAGGGCCCTTGAAGATGCAGGAAAGTCTTTCAAAGACCCACTCCTAGGCGAGACTAGACTGTGCCCGGCTAGGAAGGGTTGAAGTTGCAGAGGTCCATGAGAGCAAGGTAGGGAAAGGAGGGAGGCACCATTTGGAGGAGGTGTAGAGGGATGTATGAAGAACCATTTCTGAGAAGGAGGAGCTTCCACCAATACAGATAAGGTGGCAAAGACAATAAATCATCACTGTGACCCAAGCAGGCCTTAAAACCCTTGTAAAAACCCTCAAAAACCCCAAAATTCACCGAGGGCAGTGTACGGACACTTGGAGGCCCAAAACTAGAAAAATATTTGAGCCCTTGCCAAATGATTAGCATTCCTTTTGGGAAGTTTCACTAGTTTGTGCATCGTTTGCAAGAGGGAGCCCTAAAAGTCCGAAATGGAGGCCTAATTGGGCACATTCCTTGTAGCCCTATTTTGTAGGAAAAAAAAACAAAATAGTGAGATTGGTAATGAAATGGAAGGTTAAAACCTCTTGGGGGCACATGAATGGATGGATAACCATGTCAGAGACCTGTCCTAACCTTGCTAGGACCTAAGAAGGTGAAGGAGGAGCTAAACCCTTATTAGCCTATGTGAGGGTTTTTGATGCTTGAGAGTAGATGTGACTTAGGGAGGAAAATCACAGATTGTTGGTGGGTGGATTGGGCAAGGTCGAGGGATTCCACAAGCAAGGGAAGTCCTAGAGACCCTAGGGTGTGGTTGAAACACTTGGTGATCCAAGGAGAGGATCAAGGAGCATAGACTAGGCTAGTCTATCCCATTCCCTTTCCCATCAATTTCTCTCAGAATATTGCACTTATGGTTTCAAGATGACTATACAAGAATAAACCTATGTGGAATACGAAATGCAAAGTGGATTCTAATCCTATGATTTCAATGATAATGGATACTAAGATGGATATGCTATGGTAACTAAGATGTTTGATTGCTTGAATTCTAAATTGCTTGAATGCTTGAATGCTCACTAGTAACTAGTTTGTGGCTGAAGGCTTCCTTTTATAGATTTTTCAAGGCTAAAATCCAAGGTGGAAAAGAGAAATGGTTGGGAGTTAATCTTGAGACAATGAATAGTTGAAAGGAATTTGGTTGAGATGTGAGAAACAAAGGGGGAAGATGTTCCTCCTATGATGACAAGATAGAGAAAAAAGTGGAAAGAGAAGACATGTGGCAAGATGTTCATGTTGACCAAGGATGAGGACTCCAAATATGTAGGAGGGTTGGAGAGAATATAAGTTTCCTAAGACATGAATGATTCAACAATCTAGGGAGCTTGGAGAAGTTTTAGGCTTCCCAGGACAAGTGGACAATGAATTACTTTGACCAGGTTGATGTGGACAAAACCATCCTCTAAGATGTAGGAATCAAAGAGGGAATATAGGGGATAGGAGGACACATAAGTCTCCTCCTCCTAATGACTAGGGATGGTGTTGATGACAATTGATGAATTAAATATTAAAATATTTAACTTGTTTATCCACATGGTGATGAGGTGGCATGATGATGTGGGAGATGAGATGTAAAGATGATGTAGAATAGAATTGAAGACTTAGGTTAGATGAGTAATTAAATAATTTAAGATTATTTAATTAAGATAGACTTTAGAAGAATTACAAGGAATTAAATAGTTAATATTTAACTAATAAATTGATTTAGAAGAATAAGATAAGTGAATTAAATAAATAAATTATTCAATTTATTCATTAATAGAAGAATTAAGCCATTAAATAAATAATTAATATTTATTTAATTATCTCTTAGTCATCTTTAGGTGTATACATTTTGTCCCTCTTTGAGACAATGTGTTTTATCATGTTGTTTCAAAGAAAAACAAATCAAGTCTCGGTTTGCCCCTGGTGTCGATATGATGTTGATGGTATGCCCCTCGAGAGATCAAGCAATAAAAATCTATTTGGGATAAAGCATAAAAGGGTCAAGCGATCTCACAAATGAGAACATAGAGGAAATGGGTTGAAGAAATTAGCAAAAAATAGGCTTCAAAGTTATGAAATGTTGCCCTAGGAGCACACGGTCGTTATGCCTCCAATTAGAATCAAATGGGCTATATATAGAAAGGTTGGGTCCACATCCAAGTCACTTGCCCATATGGATCTTGGAGAGTGATTTCTGGAGAAGGGTGAGTGAGAAAAGCAAAGTGTTGTCAATGAAGATGGTGATTCTGGTTCACATGCATTGATTCGAGCATGTCTATCGCTTCAAGCAACCCGAGGAGTATGGTCCCTTGGTACGTATGTCTTGAATTTTCTTGTTGTTGAGGATTTAATTTTAGGTCAAAAACATTGGTTTTATATGTGCTAAAAATTCATTTTGGATTTTTGTTGTTTCTTTTTATGCATTTGTTGCAATGGTGCATTTACAATTTTATTTAGCACATTTAAAGTTTATTTGCTTTTGCATCATGTTTTTAACTATTTTGATGAGAATTAGTGCATATGACTTGTGATTTAGCACATTTAAAGTTATGGAACATTTGAGTCATGTTTTATGCATTTGATGGGATCTAGTACATATGTTAAGTTTTTTAGCGCTTTTGTAGGTGTAGCACATATGCATGATGTTTTAATGCATTTGCTTGATAAAGTGGCACTTTTGAAATAGGTGTATGAATTGATTGTTTTGGGTTATGAGTTGATGTCATGATCGATGATAGCCAACTGATAGAGGCTTAGGGAGTTTGATATAATCTCCAAAGAGTTAATAACAAAGGTAATTATGTACTAGATAGGTTAATTAGGATAGATGCAACTTGTGTGATGATTAATGCCCATGATTGTTGACTGATTGTAGGAGGATTTGTACATCTTGATGTCTAGGGATTGATTCCCAAAGACATAGTCCTTGTGATCAAATTTGGATTTGGGATCTAGAGAGTGCATAGGATCATGCAAACTTACATATATTTTGTACACGTCAGATATTAAGATGAACCAAGAACTGGTGATAGGACTTGCAGAGAGGTGGCATAGTGAGAATAATATCTTCGACTTGCCCATTGGTGAAATATCAATGACAATAGAAGACATTTATAGGATTTTGAGGATACCCATGTTAGGAGAGCCAATATAGTATGATCACCACGAGAGAGGTGGGATGACAACATTACAAAGAGTTTTCGATGATAATGATATAGAAGGTTCACAGGTTAGATGGGATGAAATGGTCTAGTACTATGAGCCCTTGTCGTCAGTATTAGTAGGTTTGATCAGTGGATTCATATGCCCAGAGAGAAGATCATGCAGGCTACCGGTTGGATGGGGTCACATTTTGGAGAGGAAGGTTATAGATGGGACCCAATATGCTTGGGGGGTTTGTTTATTAGCACATTAATATCATGACCTACATTAGTATGTATATGATGGGACCAGTGATCTATCAGCTAGGGTTAATTCCTTGCAGATTTGGTCATGGGAGCATATCATTGTGACATGACCAGTTTGCATGTGATTCGGAGTTGCAAGGTAGCCATACATATATGCTTATCATGAATTAGTTTCCCAGCCTAAGTTAGGAAAGCTTAAGTATTGGAGGCATGCCATGGATACTATTAATGTTATGATATGGAGGCCTTATGTTGATTGTGAGTCATGGGAGGACAATGATATAGAGTTGCCATATATATTTTAGTCATGATGGTTGATAGGGTAGATGCCTTACGTGATAGAGAGGCATCCGATTACTTGGGTTTATATACAGTTTGGTAGGACACAGGGGATGCCCCAGTGCACAACAGAGTATTCTCATACATACAAAGATAGACCAAATTAGGGTCCTTCAATATCGTTTGAGATAGCACGGGCCACGTTTTTGTCAATTCCATATCAAACATGGGATTTGCGACCACATGTGATAGATGTCAAGATGACGTCAGAGTATGCACAGTATTTTGCAGAGCATTCCTTTCCTAGACTTACAGGTCTTGGTGAGATTCCTCTGATATTTGATGCTAATGATGATGAGGATAGACCAAGGAGGAGGAGGAGGAGACACAAATTTGCACAACCAGGAGGTGGTGGTCAAGGTGGGAGGGGTAGAGGGAGTGATGGGGGAGATGGAGGTAGAGGAGGAGGGGATGGAGGAAATGGAGGAGGTGATAGAGGAGGGAGTGAGGGAGGTGGAGGTGGAGGAGGTAGAGGAGATGGTGGAGGGATGAGGAGGAGGGTGTGAATGAGGGTCCACAACTGGTGCAATGGAGGAGAGTAGCTAGAGACCCTCCACAAATACAAACACACGTAGATATTTAGGGACAGGCACCATATCAGCCTTAGGTGCAGGCACAACTACAAGTGGATGCTCCCACACAACATGATGGACAAATGACAACTTCCAGAGCCCAGATAGTGCAGATATAGGCACATTTAGCACAAATTCCTCAATTACAAAGATAGGTACATGATATGATAGTTGAGAGGGATACTGTTATTCTATGGCATGGCAGAGGAATTGATAGATACTTTACAACAGACTGCAGTGCAGAAGCCCCCGAGGGATACTATTAGGGAGATGGTTTTGGTTGGGAACGAGCTACTCTATTGGAGATCTCTATATGAGTATGTGGTACCTCTTGATCAAAGAGTGGGGAACTTTGTTGATACTTCTCATGGGAGATCTAGGTGTGCTCGCATTGAGAGCGCAAGAGTCATGGGACCACCACGTCCATCCAAAGGAGATCTAGGGGCAAGCCCATTAGGTGCAATAGGAGCAAATGTACTAGGTCATCAGAGACCAATGGCATCTAGAGGTAGCTACTCATAGTATGAGAGACTTGATTGATTTATTTTTGATGTACCATTTTTTATTCAAGATAATGATGTTGATATCATTATATACTTGGACATTTTACTCTTTTATGATGATATGTGGATGAACTTTGATGGACTTGATATATGTTTTTTGTATGAGTTGATTTGATTTATGCATGTAATATGATGATATCTCTAATGATGATATTAATATAATTTAGATGATGACTTATTTAGACGATGATTTTGTCATGCTTATATACACTGACATTTATATGCTCTTATGATGTTATAATTTCTATCATGTTTATGATGATAACTATGATGTCGATGTTTATTATGATGAAATGATTAATTATGGATGTTTATTTATGATTGATTACATTTTATGTGATAATGGTAATATTACAATGGTTTTTATACACATATGATATGTATGAACTTATAAATAGGATGGATATGGAATTTTATTGATGTATGATGTATTATGTTGTTTATTAATGCATGATATCCTATATGATAAAGTGTAATTGAAATGGATTCATCTACCATGTTATATATACAATTCGATTATGATCATATATGATTGTGATGAACCTATTTATATGTTGATAATGCATGATGAATATATACACATATGAGATTAAAAAAATTGTTAAGTTAAGATGGATGAATTAATTAAATTAAATGATTAAAAATTAACAAAATGATATGAATTATGCAATATACATGAAAATGATATATATTTTTTGTTCAAGTATACTCAATCGTGAAATGTTAATGACTTCAAATAACAACCATTGATCTCACACCATAAATAAAGGATGACTTTATGGATGAAAAATGCTTATAAAGAAATGATAATGAAATGGGACACTTAATCTAAATGCATCAAACGTCATCTTGTCCCGCATATTTTTTTAGTGCTTTTCATCATTGAGCTTTTAAAATATTGTAAGAAAATACAAGCACCTAGGTATAATTAAACCAAGACGACTTGAGTATTTCTTACATGGATTTTGATTTAACAAGTTAACACAAGCATCTAGGTATAATTAAACTGAGATAACCTAAGAATCAAATGCATATATCAACAGACAAGGATTATCTATGTTTATATATAAACGCATAATGTCCTCGATGATCTTTTGCCAATCAAGTCCTTAGATGAGTTTATGCATTACTAAAGAATAATCCACAAACAACAAACAAAGAAAATAACCATGCTCCATCATAGATCCTCTAGTCTCATATATCCTTGAGTAGCATAGGAAACATGATAACAAATATCAAAACACAACCATTGAACCTTCTTATCATATATATGTTTTCTTGTCATAATAGATATAATCATCTGGATAAGTAATTTGATGTAAGTGTTTGGGTTTGTTCAATCTGGTATTTGTCCACGTGTGATGTCAATATTTTATTTAAAGCGCATTTTTATGGTGCTTGTGTATTTGGAGATCTATATCAGAATATGGATTTCTATTCTCTAAAGTGTAACATCAAGGATCCAATTCTTTAACTAGGTCAATGATTTGTCCCCAATCGAGGAAAGGATCGATTTATTATGAATGAGGGTATATGAAAAGATGGATGAAAAAATTTATTATGAATGGAGGGAATGGAAATATTTTATTACAAAATTGATAGGATAGGCAGATAAAAAGCACTGGTACACAAGCCATGATAGGATTTTATTGGTCAGATATATATACAATGGACATGGGTATGACATGGATAACATTATTGTTATTAGGGATATGGATAAGGGATGTTAATTATGGATATGTTTAGATGGATATGGATAGAAGGTTTTATTATGGATACATACAATAAAAAATGAAGGCGGATAAGAACCTAGAATCTAAACAAATGGAAGAGTTGGTTTATCGCAAGGCACCTATTTCTAGGTTTTCACCTCTTGCTTTTATCAAAAAAATTATTGTTATCATATTTTTTTGTATTTTTATCATTTTTTAAATTTTTTTTTTTTGTGTTTTCTCATTTTTTGATTTGTTTTATTTTATATTTTTTACCCTTGTATTAGGGTTTGCAAAGAAGCTAAGTATAAAATTTTGTGAAGATGCATACTTTTGATGGGATCATCCAACAACTCACCTTTTGATGTGGATAGTTGATAGGCCCTTGATCCATAAGTAACCACAATAATGTAGGTACCCAACTAGTTTGGTTCAAATTTCCCTTTCTTTTCTCCGTCCTATTGATTCCTGGGATTCTCTTTAAGTACAAGATCACCAACTTGAAACACACAGGGCTTCACTTTATTATTATAACTCTTGTACATGTATTTTTGGTAAACTTTAAGATGATTGAAGGCCTTTTGAGATCGCTCATCCAACAACTCAAGTTCTTGCAGTCTAGAAACACATTAATCTTCATCTAGGATCAAGCCTTTTAGCGAAACTCGAAGAGAAGCTAACTCGACCTCTATGGGAAAGATGACTTTGGCTTTGGTCAGTAACTGACCTATTTCCTCTTCAGATCCATAAAAAAGAGCATAAGGTGTGACACCAGTGGATGTTCATATACTCCTTCAGTAAGCCCATAAGGCAAGGTTTAACTAAACATGCCAATCATGACCAACAGCATTGACTATTTTATTTAATATTTTTAGGATTGTTTTGTTTGAAGCCTCATCTTGGTCGTTTCCTTGAGGGTAGTAGGGTGTAGAAAAGCGACGTTGGATGTGGAATTTGTCACAAAGCTCTTTGATATCCCAATTCTTAAAAGGTCATCCATTATCAGTGATAATGGAGAGAGGGTCTTCATAATGGCAAATAATATAGTTCAAGATAAAGGAAGGTCCAAGGGGTTGAGCTTAGTTGGTTAATGCATTGAGTTCTCAATGTGGAGACCCATGTTCAACTCCCATGAGGGACACCTTTGTGTAGAATTCTAAGTTGTGACTCTTGGTCTTCCATTGTTGTTTAAAGTGGATTTCTAAGTTGTGACCCTTGGTCTTCCAATTGTCGTTTCTAGTTTCGTGCTCGAAAGGAGCTAGTATTTGTAATAAGTTTGCTCAAAAGGAGCTTGGTATTTGTAATAAGTTTGTAACGTGGATGCTTGAATGAGAAAAAATGAGCTTTGTGATTCTATGATACTTAATACAAAAAAGATAAAGAAAGCAATTTGTTTGCCTGTGATAGTGCTGAGTGGTATGGCTTCAATCCACTTTGTAAATTACTTGGTGTCGATTATGATGAATTTATGGTTGTTAGACGAGGATGGATGGATATTTCCCACAAGGTCAAGTCCCCATTGACAAAAGGCCAAGGAGTTGCTAAAGGTTGTAGCTCTTGAGCCGGTGCATGTATAAGACTCTTGTGAATTTGACACTTCTTACATTTCCTAACAAAATGGTATGTATTTGTTTTCATATTCATCCAATAGTATCTTGTACGCATGAGTTTCTTAGCTAAGGTAGGACCACTAGAGTGAGTCCCATAGATTCCTTCATGAACTTCCTTTAAGGCGGATTGATATTCACCATGTTCTTGAGACCTAAGGAAAGTACCATCAAGACCTTTTAGACAAAAGGTATTGACAATTATATTATAATGACAGGCTTGATAGATGAAAGTTCTTTTCTAGTTATTGGATAAGTTGGGTGATAAGGTATTTTCTTTTAGGTAGGTAGAAATGTTTCCATATAAAGGGGAATCAAGTCCAACTAAATGATAGATAATGTGAGATTCAGGATCTTCATATGCAAGAGTAGACATTTGTTCCACCAAGAATTCATAATGTACATGCTTTATTGGTATATCCTAGAGTGAGGCAATGATTGTCATGGCATCTGCCTCTTTATTATTCAGTCTTGGTATTTTTTCAAAATGAATGATGACAAAATATTTCTTAAAGTCATCTACTGTGCACTTGGATGGCATAAACTTCTCACCCTTGGTCTGGTACTCATCATTCACTTGATTGATCATCAATTTAGAATATCCATAGACATTCAACTATGTGATCTTCTAATCTACCGCCATCTTGATTCTTGTGACAAGTTCTTCATATCAACCATGTTATTTGTACAAAGAAATAATAGTCTATAATATTTAGGTATAGTGCTAACAAATAGAATACCAACTCTTGATCCATGTTGTGTATAAGACCCATCAAAGTAGAGTGTCCATGGTTGATACAGTTGATAGTAAGAATAGCTTCATCTGGAAATTCGGAATGTAATGAATAATCATCAACTAGTGGTGCTTTTGTCAGTTGATATTAATTACTTGTCCTTTGATAGCCTTTCCATCCACATATTCTATGTCAAACTTGCTTAGGATCATAACCCACTTTTCTAGCCTTCCTATTAAAGTTGATTTATTGAGAAAATATTTTAATGGATCTATCTAAGCTACAAGTTTGATAGAATGAGTTAACATATAATGGCACAATTTTTGTGATGCTAAGAGTGCAACCAAACATGCTCACTCAATCGGTGTATAGTTCAACTCGTAGCCAACCAGAGTCCAACTAATGTAATAGATTACTTGTTCTTTCTTTTCAAAATCTTCTTGGGCTAGAAGAGCTCCAAGAGATGCTTATATAGCTGAGATGCATAGAAAAAGTGGCTTTCCTACTATTGGTGGCATTAGAATCAGTAAATTCATTAGGTATTCCTTTAATAAGTGAAAGGCTTCTTCACACTTCTCATCCCATCTAAAAGATGCATTTTTGTGTAATATATGAGAAAAGGGATGACATATGTCTACCAACTGTGATATGAATCTATGAATTGATTGCAATTTTCCTTGAAGTGATATCAACTAACTATATTCTTAGGTGGTGGCATTTCCATAATTGCTATAACCTTTGTTGGTTCCACCTCAATTTTGTTGCTCGAGACTATATATCCTAAAAATTTATCGGATGTGACTCCAAAAACATACTTCTTTGGATTTAGATGGACAATGAACTTTTCCATGCATCTAAAGATCTTGTTTATTATGTTCAAATGCTCTTCTCTTGTGAATGCCTTACAAAAAATATAGTCTACATAATCCTCCATAAATATATGCCTCATATCATGGAAGATAGTAGTCATTACACTTTGGTAGGTCGCTCTTGTATTCTTTAGACCAAACAACATATCATTCCAATAGTATGTACCCCATGGACTGATGAAGGTTGTTTTGTCTTGATCCTCTAGAGCTATCCTGATTTGATTGTAACCAAAAAATCCATCCATCAAAGATATCATAGCATGTCTCATCGTCAAATCTACAATGATATTTGTGCTAGGTAAAGAAAAATCATCCTTTGGGTATGTCTTATTCAAGTATCGGAAGATTGTACACACTTTATTGCTTTTGTCAAGTTTAGAAATAGGTATAATATTAGATATCCATTTAGCATAGTAAATCGATCTGATAAATCCTACATCTAACAACTTCTTCAATTCCACTTTGACCAAACGAGCTATATGCGGATGTATCTTTCTTAATTTTTGATTTACTAGTTTGACTCCAAGCGTTATTGATAGATGATACATGATGAGATCTAGATCTAAGCCTGGCATATTCACATAGGAACAAGCAAATTGATTTTTCTATACTTAAAGAATCTGCCAAAGTTTTCCTTTTCTTGTGCTAACAAAGAAGCTTTTAGATGAATGATCTTAGGATTTGCTTCTATTCCAATATTGACAGGTTTTGTTGGTTCAATCACAATCTAAGATCTCTCCTAATATTGTGGTTAGGGAAGAATGTCAAGCCTTCCATCCTTTGGTGCCTCATAGAGGTTTTCACTATTGGATGTATCCATTATTTTTTCTTTTTCATGATCTAACACTGTATTGTGGTTTTCAACATTAGATCTATCATTTATTTTTATAATTTTGCGACTGAAATGCTTGACATTTTCTCCAAAAGAAATCACAATATGAAGTTCATAAGTGAAACTTGTATCATAGTCTCCTACAAATGAATGATCCTTAGGGTTCATGTAATCAATTATAGCATTGTCATTGTAAAAGGTCTCAAGCTCAAGTTTTGGTTTCTTGCCCCCGATCTATGAGTTCAAGTTGTACAAGCAGAAGGGGATAAATTGGTTGATCAGGATCAAGGGATATTATGGTGAAGATATAGAAATTTTCAAGATATATGACAATATATTCAAGGTCAAAATTGATACCCACCTCAAGATTACCACCACGTCTGATATCTGACCCTCCTCATAGGAGTCACTCTCATTATTCTATGAATCTTGCTCTAGCAGTCTAGACCCCAAACTTTTTCCCTCATCGTATATTCTAATAGAATGATAAGAGTAAACCACATCTACCTGCTTATCTTCAAAAGACACCTTAGAAAGTCCCTCCCATTTGTGAGAATCTATCTCACTGCCATCTCACAATTTATGAACTTGTTCAATCAAATTAGTACTAGCTTTCTCTATGATGTCCCCTTTGTAACCTCATCCTTTTGTGTCTTTTGTAGACCAAAAAGTAGGTTGCATATTGGTTCAATAAGACCTTATTTTCTTAATCCAATGGGACTATGGCCATCATATCCATTTCTTTGCATTATAGTAAAATCCTTACCATATTGTTCAATAGGTAGTTGTATTTTTTATTTAGGTGTCCTCAAACCATTCCCTTCATCTTGGCATAACCATTATTTTATATCCTTATCTTCACTTTCATCTAACAAAGTTCCTCATTTGATAAAAGGACCTTCAAGTTGCTTCTTAGCGACCAAGGATCGTTGTTTTCCCATCGATGGTTTTCCATAAGACTTAGGTGAAGGAGATAACTGGGAAATGCAAAAGGTTTGTTAAATTGAGTATTCTCCAATACCCTTGTCTTTGAGCTTAAGCTTTGGTTGTGTAAATTTTAATGTGGAAGGAAGTGAATTTGTTTCAATAGGGAAGTGGAGGATGAAGCAAAACGGTTGCTAGGTACAATTACTTCTTGCTTAGGTCGAAAGGTATTGCAATATTGAAAAGGATTGGGATCGCCTTGGATAGTTATTTCTTGGCCATTATGGGGAAAACTTTAAACATTGGTGATATGTAGATGGGATAGCTTTCATTGTGTGGAGCCAAGGACATCCAAGGAGTATATTGTATGCTAAATCAAGGTCAAGCAATTGGAAAACCACATCTTTTTCCATTGGTTCAATTATGATAGGTAAAACAACTGATCCTTTGGAAGCTCTTTCTTCTTCATCATAAGCCTTTATAGTGATCTTCTTCTTTGGATCCATGGTATTTTCAGAAAACCCCAATGCAAGGACTAATTTGAAAGTGCAAATGTTTAAACCAGTCCCTCCATCTATAAGGACACGTTTGATTCTATGCTTATGGATGAGTACTTCAATATGGAGGGGTGCATTGTGAGGTTGATTAATAGCTAGGTCATCATTTTCAGTGAAAGATTTAAAAAATGTGGTGTAGTGAAATATCTCGCCATGTCTTGAAATTGTGCTTGGTCAAAGTTTGGGGGTACAATATTTTCTTGTAGAGATGTTTCTAGGATATCTTTGTGAGTTGGTGAAAGACACAAAAGCTCTAAAATAGATATATGGGTGGGTGTCTTTTTCAGCTGATCCAAGACATCATATTGAGTGGATACGGAAGATGGTTTGGGGGTGCTCCTTGAAGGGTAACCTTTCCTTGATAGGTGGTAACATTACATTTAGGTTCATTTTTAATTGTAATCACATTTGCATATGAGTCACATTCAAATATGTGATTAGTGACATAGTCATATGATGCATTTGTGTAGTTGACTTTATTTTTACCTATTTTTGAGGGGCATCCTTTTTCATAGTTTGGAAGTGGATCCTTGAATGCCACATGTTCTTCATTAGATTTTTTACCATCAACTGATATATCACCCCTATCCATCGAGTCTCAAATGGTGTTTTTCAGCCTTTGACAATCATTTGTTTTATGTCCTTTTCTCCCATGGAAGCCACAAAAATCAGAATCATTCCACCATGATGGTTTAACTATGGGTTCATAATCCCTTGCTTTAGGAAGTGTGATAATATTTTTCAAAAGAATCTTCTTCAATGTTGATTCATGTGGTTCTCACAATGGTGTAATTTTTTTGCGAGGAGCATATGGAGCTCTTGGTTTAGATGTGTTGTTTTTATTGTTGGTATTGCCTTGTGGGCTTGATAAATTAAAGATGAGTTGTTTTGGTTTAATATTTTAAGCATTTACAACACCATCATTCATAATGTTCTTATTTTTAATCCAAAACCTTGATTTGTCATTGTTGTTGTTGCTTAGACTAGTGGTATCCTTGAAAATTTTGAGTTGTCCCTTAGTTATTAATGTTTTTCTATGAGAAGTCCATTTTCAATAACCTTGCTAAAAGAAGGTGGACATTGAAGTTGTAATTGATAGCTCAATTCAGCGTTTAACTTGTGTGGACAAATATTTATATCTTTTGTTGTTCTAGTAGGTCATAGGGACACTAACTTGCAATTTGTCTCCATCTTTACAAGAAACTACTGAAAGATTCCTCATTCCTTGTTTATTATTGCAAAGGTATAGCATTGAAACCTTATGTTCTAAATTTTAGGAGAAATGAGTTTAAACTTGTCCACTAGTTCATTGAATGTTCTAATTCCAGGCGATAGATGGTAAAACCATTTTATAGCTTGACCACCCAACCTCTTTGGAAAAAATCGCATTAGGTATGTCTCATTGTGAGAGACTTCTAAGCAAGTAGCAAAAAACTCTCTAATATGATCACGTGGATCACCTTTCCCCTTGTACTTATCAAATTTTGGAATTTTGAAAAGAGGAGGAAAAGGTATGATAATCGAACTTCTGTCAAAAGGATATGGAGATATATCATCTAGTGAATATTGCTCTGGTGAAGATCCTGATTGTAACTTTGTGAGTTGTTGCTGTAAATCCTGGATTTGTTGCACAAGTGTACCTAGAGGCTTCTTCTCTTCTTATTCTTCTTTATTGCATTTGCATCGATTTCATTTGTGTTCTCATTTGTGTTTATGTTTTCATTTGTTTCAGTTTCACCTGTTCCTTTCAATTTTGAGACATAAAAATCATGTGCAAGCATAAGGAAATATTTCTCCTTGTCTCTTTTTCATAAAATTTACCATAAGCTTGTGAAATTTTGGGTCTTGTGAAGCTTTGAGAACATGTCCCTCAGATATATCACTAGAAGTTTCATAATCACTATTGGGATAATACATTTGTCTTGAAGTTTCTCCAAAAAGGTTTGTTGGATCATATTTATAACCCTTACCAAACAAATCCATCATTTCCTTATTTTTATTTTGTGCTCTAGTCTTAACCATACAAGATTTTGAAATGGTGATGAAGTGAACCTAGGGTATGAACTTTGTATGTGTTGGTGTAATTCTTTATTCATGTTGGATATAATTACAGTTTACTTAAGTTTACTTAGGTACATGCACCACATTGTAGTTTGCATATGAGATACTTAGGGAGATGTGCTACATTGGGAGTGTGTATGTAGGAGAATTTCCAGCTTTTATGGTGTGATCTTGTTGTTACTCTATCATATCCACTTATTGTGGAGTGATAATTCCACCTTCGGTGGGTGATCCACCTCATGTGGAATATTTTACTGCTTCTCCTACCTATCCCTACCTACCCTTGCATATCATTGAGCCACATGTCATCATTGTGTGCTCTCTTGTCTCTTAGCCTTGCCTTTATAAACAGGCTCATATACATTGTATGTAATAATTCTCATGATCCAGTTGATCTCTTTTGCATCCTAATAGGAATACAATTTATTCTTGTCATATTTTATCTCTCTTATCATTGTGATATCTTATGGTTTCTTTGATCTTGGTTGCTTTAAGCATAATGTCATAGTATGAATGTTATTGTTTTGATTTGAATGAGACTATGGAAAAGACTGAATCAAGGTATCTAAAGTGTTGGTTTGATCTTGTGTTTAAAGGAGAATCTCGAACTATTAAGGAATAGTGATACAAAGTAAGTCAACTTGGAGATGGTGTATCTCACTATAACGGTGACTAACTTTGTCAAATTTTTATACTAGTTTAGTTCCTAGGTTGAAGATGGTAACTCTTGATAGGGGAAGTAACTTAGTTGTGGTGATAAAGATTTTAAAAGCACTAGAAGAATCCTAATTTGTCTAAGTTGTTTTCTACGTATGGAATGAGTGGTAGGTTGAAATTTTTGTCTGATACAGATCTAGACTGAGTGTATGGTTTACTGAAACTGACTATTTGTGAAAAAGGGTATTTGAATCTGCAGTCTCCTTTTTCTCTAGATTTGATTTTTTGCTCTTTGTTGTGAATGTGCTAAAACACAAGCGCTAAAACAATTTGTAAAAGCACTAAAAGATTTATCAAATGTGCCATAATATGTTTCAAATGTGCTACTATATCTAACAAATGTGCTACTTTATGTGTTAGGTGTGCTAAAAGAATTGTTGAATGCACTAAAATATCTTTCAAATGCATTAAAATATGTGGCAAATGTGCTATAGAAAAGTGCAAATGCACTAAAAGATCTGTCAAATGTGCTACAGAAGTAATCAAATGCATTATTTTGGTTGTTTTTCTTAAAATTGTTTTGTAATTGTTGAACTTTTTTGATATTTTTGGTTAAGTTTTACGATTTTTCTAATGTTTTTGGGGATGATTTTTTTTGTTTTATGACAAGAAACACAATAGACAATGAAGACAAGTATTTGTTTTTTTCTAATCTAAACAAAAAGTGTATGTTCAAGGCTTAATTTTCTCTTTTCTAGACAATAAAAGGAAAGTGGACAATTATTCCTCTATGGATGTAGCATGCATTGGGTGAACCATGCTAAATTTGTGTGTTGTTGTGTATTGTTATTTTTGTCTATTGTTTTGTATTATATTTAATATGGTTTATTGCTCTAGTATACCTAAACCCTAACAACTAGTATTCAATCCATTTATTTTAATCATTCGGTAAGAGATTTCAGATTCAATTGAGAGCAATGGGAAAAGATTGAAAGTTTAAAGTTGAAAAGCTCAACAACCAAAACTATCAGCTATGGAAGATGCAAATGTAATATTATCTATATAAATAGGATCTTTTCTTATCATTAGGTAGAAAATCAAAGAGACTGACAAATATGACATATCCAAAATGAGAGGTTCTTAATAAAAAGGTACTAGGAACATTACGATTATGTATGGTAGCATTGGTGGATTTCAATATATCAAAAGCAACAACAAGGATGGACATCATGTTGGTATTGGACAAATTGTATAAAAAATCATCAGCTTCCAACAAGGTATTTCTTACGAAACATTTATTAAATATGAAGATGTCAAAAGGTGGGCATGTTGTTGACCATTTATATGAGTTTCACATGGTTACTAGTCAATTAAGTTATGTAAAGTAAATTTTGTAATGAGGTTAGGGCTCTCTTGATTTTGTGCTCATTGCCAAAAAATTGGAATAGCTTTGTTAGGGTTGTAAAATTCTACTTTTAGTTCAAATATTTTAAATTTTGATGTTGTTGTTGGTGTTATCCTTAGTGAGGAAATGTAATGAAAAAGCACATGTGAGACATTGGGTAACACTTTGATTGTGAGAATAGGGGAAGACAAAGGGAAACAGAAAATATCCCAACAAATTTTGGGAAAGTTAAGGGCATATCCAAATCTAGAGGAAGGTTGGAGTGCTACCATTATGAGAAGAAATGACACCTGAAGAAGATTTTTGATCTTGAAAGAGAATACAAAGGAATGAATAACAAGAAAATAACAAGGAAGAAAATGTTGTTATTGATGTGTTTCGAGTGTAGCATCATAAATTATACACCCTTAATTGGGTGGTACAATTTCACGCCTAGGTTAGCACCCGCCTTAGTGTGTTGTATTTTGCATTTAAAATCCCCTTTAAGCATTTAATTAATTAATTTAATTAAATCTAAAGTCCTCTTTCATCCCTCTACACATCATAAAATTGGGCCCTTACTCCTAAGTGTCCCCCTTTTTATTTTATTAATTCAATTAATTAATTCATCAAAGCCCTAATTATGTCCTATTTCAACCTTCAAGGCCCGATTTTGCATATCAAAGCATCTTGAATCATCGCATCCTCTTGGGGATCACCTTATAATCATGATACTTCGCATCCCTAAAAATTCGAGAAAACGTTGATTGGACCAAGGTAATTCACCTTGGTCCCAAGTTTTTCTCCCCAAATTTTGGCATCATGTTTTAGTGGTATTATAATGTTTAAATCCAACTTGGTGTGAAAAAATATCATTTCTAGGTTGGTCTATAGTTGAAAACAAAGTTAGGGTTTCATACATATAGCCTTTCCTTTCCTCATTTGAAGGATCTAGCAACTCTAGCAATTGAAGGAGCCTCTTATGAAGTGAAAGTGTAGGTTATGTGGTCTTCAATCAGAAAATAAAGAATTTATCAAGTCTTCATCAACCATTTTCATAATCAATTGAAGCTTTGTGGACATTGAAGAATAGTAGGAGATCACCGACTGTTGTTTGGCTTGTACCTCTCCTTAGGGTTTGGTACGGTTTCACGTTTTTTTTGTCTCTATGTGAGATTCACAACACGTATTTTAAGATTTACATTAATTCTTTAAATCCATCATTGCATTTGGGATTTGAAGTATTTACATTCATTTAGAGTTTTATGCTCATATCGAAGGATAGAACTCTAATTCTCTCATTTTAGCACACTTAGGATCTTATACACACATAAGGTTCTTGCACACATATTTTAAATACATTATCGACTATTTGTGGAGGTGTAAATAACCAAAATAAGGTGTTTTACTAAGGCAAAACCCTATATAGCCACCCAAACACAATTTTTCAAGTTGCAGGTGTAGGTACAAAGATCCAACAAATGCATAATCTTTAGAAAAGATAAAACACATAGGTGCAGATCTAGATTTAAAAGTAGCTATGAGTCTTCAGAGACCAAGGTGCCCAACTCCCCGATCTAGGACCAAGGTGCCCAACGTCTCAATCCTCTGAGCTTTTTGGCTTTCTATGGCAGTTCAACAATGCAGAGTCTTAGTTTCTAGTTTCCAGAGTTTCAACTCCGTCAGACATCAGGGACCAAGGCACCCAATGCCCTGGTTTGGCTCATTCCAGCTCAAATTTTGGTGAGAGGTGCACATCTAAATTTAATTTCTAGTTTTGTACTTTGTGTCTCAGTCTCAGTTTTGCATTTTCCTATATTTTAGTTTATCTCAACATTTTAAGTCATCTCTCTGGCTTATTTCATCATATCACTGAATTTCGCATATCTCTTCCTCATAAGAAGCAATAGAATAGAAACCATAAAGATATTCCTTGACTCTCTCTCTCTCTCTCTCTCTCTCTCTCTCTCTCTCTCTCTCTCTCTCTCTCTCTCTCTCTCTCTCTCTCTCTCTCTCTCTCTCTTACGATAAGTAGTCAAAGTGAATCATCTCTTTAGGCTCTTTTGAATTCTAATGTGTGAATGAGAGTGGGATTAGGTCTTAGTTTACCCGATTCCATTTTTATGCTACACAGTGAGATTATTTAATTATTTTAGATAATATGATAAATTCTTATTTGTTAGATTCAAGGGATTCATTTCATGCCACACTCCATAGAAAATATTTTCCAAACTATGTTCAAGGTGATTTTGGATCTAGGTTTATTTGGGTGATGATGAACCATGCAAAATTTTTGGAAACGGTAAGATATAAATAAAATTGCCAAATAGAAAACATTGGTTGCTAAAAGAGGTGAGACATGTTCTTGACTTGAGAAGAAATTGGATTTGAATATGACAATTGGGAAGTGAAGGTTTCACAGTTACATTTGTTGATAATTTTTGGAAGGTCACTAAAGTCTCATTGATACTATAAAAAGGGAGAAAAGATAGGTACACTATATTTATGTACTAGTAATTCTGATTTTTCTATTTCCTTAACTTCCATAGGAATAGATACAACATTATGGAACAATAGGCTTGGGCACATGAGTGAGAAGGGGATGAAGATTCTCCATTCAAGTAATTTATTGCTAGGCTTTAAAAAAGTTGATTTGGATTTGTGTAAAAACTATTTATAAAAAACAAAAGAGAGACATATTTCTCAATGTTGGGAAGAAAAAGAAGAGAGAAAAGTTAGAGATTTTACATTTAGATGTATGACGACTGACTCAAGTATCATCTCTTGGTGGTTGCTATTATTATGTTACTTTTATTGATGATGCAACTAGAAAAACCTGAGTTTATTTTATTCCTAGAAAATACAATGTATTCAATATATTTAAGAAATAGGAATATTTAGTTGAGAATGGAAAAAATAATAATTTGAAGTATTTCATATCAGATAATGAAGGTGAATGCTACAACAAAAAAATTGATAGTTACTGTTCATACCATGGGATTCATAGATAAAAGACAATTCTAGGAACACCAAACAAAAATGGCCTATCTAAAAGGATGAATAAAACAATCATGGATCATGCAAGGAGTATGAGATTGCATGCAAGATTGCCATTATAATTTTGGGTAGATGTTGTAGATAATGTATTATTAATAAATAAAGAACCTTCAAGTTTCTTAGATGGTGGTATTTTATAGAAGGCATGGATGGGTAAAAAGGAAAACTACTAATTTCTTAAAAATTTTGGTTGTAAATCATTTCTCCATATTGACATAGAAAATAAAAAAAGCTTGAGGCAAAATCCAAGAAATATACTTTTATTAGATATGGAGTTAATGGTTTTGATTATTGTTTATGGAAATATGAGAATCACAAAATCATTAGGAGTGGAGATACCATATTCAATGAAAAGGTCATGTACAAAGATCAGTTGTGGGGAAAGAAACAAGAAAGGGAAAACAAATAATATACGATGCTTGATGAAATCCCAGAAAATGCAGTTCTAAAGGTCCCATAAAATTAATACAATCAACAACCTAAACAAAAATAGGTACCTCAAACTCCTACATGAAGATCTAAAAGGATAAGTAGACCCCCTAAATGATACTCTCCTTCATTATATTATCTACTATTAACTGATTTTGGTGAACCAAAAAGTTATGAAGAAGCAATGTTGATAGAAAGTAGAAAGAAATGGGAGCTAGGAATAAAAGAGGAGATGGACTTCCTGATACAAAACTAGACTTGGGATAGTACAATTGTCTGAAGGTAAATGATAATTGTCAAACAAATGGGTTTACAAGCTAAAGGAAAGTCATAGAAGCAAGAAAAGATATAAGGATATACTTGTGGTAAAAGGTTTTGCATAAAAGAAAGGTATAGCTTTTGATGAAATATTTTCTCTTGTTATTAAAATGACTTCAATCAAAACTATTCTAAGTCTTGTGGGTACAAAAGACTTGCATCTTGAAGAATTAGATGTTAACATTAATTTTCTCCATGGAGATTTGGAGGAAGAAATATATATGCAACAACCATAGGGATACAAGGTCAATGGTAAGGACTTAGTATTGGTGAACACACCACTAGACCGAGAGTGAGGGTGAATCCATCTAAACCTTAAAACAACTTGCTTATAATCCTTTAAACTTAAAATTACAAATAAATTATTTTTTGTAATCATGAAACATGAAACCATAAGGCACAATACCAACAAGAACACCTGATTTACGTGAAAAACCCAAGAAGAGAAAAACCACAATGAGAATCACACTCACAATATGAATAACTGATTACAATGTTTTAGGCTCAAGGCCAATGTATCTCACTACACCTAATTAGACTTGCAGGACTAAGACACACAGCCTCAGGGAAAGATTCAAGGGACTTGCATTACTGAGATGCACAATCTTAGCACAAGATACAAGGAACTTGCATTACTGAAGCATGTAAGATACAAATATTGCACAAGATACCGAAAGACTCACTGTATTCCAATAGGTACAAGGAAATGACAACTTGAAATGAACAAGATATCTTGATCATGAAACTGTTCTTGAATCACTATGTCAAGCAAACCATATCATGCAAAGCATATCTACTTCATTCACTATCTCAAAACATTGTCATGTTGAAGATATGATTATCAAATCTCATCACAAATTGAAATTTGTATTTCTGCTTCTTCACATACATTTGCATATGATTCACATCCATTTCACAAAAATCCACACACAAATTCATACATCCACACTTCCATTTGTACTAGGTTATCCATTGAAACCCTCAACTAGGTTGGCCACAAACAAAACATACATGAATTACATAAAGTCGGCCACTACAAGCAACTAAACACAATGCAGCCCACCCTAGGAGATAAAGGGGACCTAAATACATCACAACACACATTTCTAAGTCAATGCCAATGAACCACACATTCTAGCACATCCTCCAAAGT
The DNA here is from genome assembly GCF_030272615.1 of Cryptomeria japonica. Lineage (NCBI taxonomy): Eukaryota > Viridiplantae > Streptophyta > Pinopsida > Cupressales > Cupressaceae > Cryptomeria > Cryptomeria japonica. The sequence continues at coordinate 640,156,294 of NC_081407.1, read as the reverse complement.
CAACATCCAACATAATGTGTAGAAAATCAATGAAGCTCATTAAAAAGTTGGCCCAAAATTAATATTTCAAGGCAAATTAATCAATGCCAATCTACACATGCTATGGTAAGACCCATATAAACCTTGCAACTATAACTATAATGCATATCCAAACAAACAAAGTATGGTCCAAATAAGATAAACTACCTAAGTTGGCCATAACTAACACGACTGAACATGTCGAACCACATACCAACATAACTTCACTTGTCGATCAAACCAACACTAGAAATTTGAATTAGAACACTAGACAAACCATATGAACACGTCCTGCAAGCCACAACACTTCAATCAAGATAGTAGAGCAATGCAAAGCATTCCACAAACCAATCCTGATAAACAACCTCATTGTCAACAAACTACAACAAATAATCTTCACCATCTGAGAAACTAAGGACCTAACAACATGTTAGTCCAACATCCATAGGGCATCGACATCATATCCAAAACTACAAGCCATAATCTTTAGAAACTAAGGAATGCAGAGCAATGTTCCATAAGGCCTTTAAATACTCGTTCCTGCATATTGCAACTTCCATTATTGTTACCTTCTAGAAACACCTCATACTTACCAAAACTTAGCACCAAACAACATAACAACATTTGAACAATCATTTCTAGACCTTACACTACATCCACACAACTGATAAACTCCAACTTCCTCTTCACTTATTCTTCATTAACACACACCATGACATAAATAACAACACAGCTTGTTTGACATCAATGACAACACAACTCAATTTTTCAGCAACCATGCAAGTTAAAGAAGAGCTTGTATGGGTTGAAGCAAGCACCCTAACAATGGTATTTAAATTTTTATGGTTTTATGGCAGAATAAGGTTAATGGAAATTTTATTTTGATCATTGTGTCTATTTTAAAATATTAGATAATTGTGGCTATATTATCTTGAACTATTATATATTGATGACATGCTCATTGTTGGTTTTAATATGCAACATATAAATGAGCTTAAGAAAAAAATAGCAAAATCAATTTCTATGAAGGATTTGGGTGCAAAAAAAAATCCTTAGTATGCGAGTAATATGAGCTAGCAAAAATTGCATGAAAACATTGTCTCAAATTGATTATATAAAGAAGGTGTTCAAAAGATTTCAAATGCAAGATGCAATAGCAGTTAGCAAACCTTTGCCCAAACATTTTACTTGTTAACTAAGGAGATGTGTCCCAACACACAATAAGAGATGGACTACGTGTGCAAGGTTCCATACTCTTCATCATTTGGTAGCTTGAAGTATTTCATGGTTTGTATAAGGCTAAATATTGCACATGTTGTGGGAGTTGTGAGCACGTATATGAACAATCTTGGAAAAAAGAATTGGAATGTAGTAAAATGGATTCTCATGTATTTATGAGGTGCAAATATTTAGGTATTATGTTTTGGATGTTCCAACTCTACAATGTAGGGATATTTTGATTCATTTTTAGCAAGTGATATTGATAGTAAGAAGAGCACCATATGGTATATGTTTACTGTAGGTGGAACAAAATTTAGTTAGATTTAATTGATTGCAAAATGTTGTTGCACTTTCCAAAATAGAAGTAGAGTATTTTGTTGCTACAAAGGCTAGTAAATAGATGATTTCATTAAAAGGTTTATGAAGGAATTGGGTAAGCAATAGGAGAATAGAAGGTTGTATAGTGATATTCAGAGTGATTCATTTTGAAAAGAAGTCAACCCTTCACTCTATGACTAAGCATATACTAATCAAGTATCATTTCATATGATCAATTTTAAAGGATGGTTAGTTGAAGCTTGAAAAGATAAACATTAGCTATACTTTTGTAGATATGTCAACCAATGCAACAACTCAAGAGAAAATGAGAAATAAGCCTAGTCTAGGTGCATCAATCCAGTGAGAGTTGCAAGTACAATGATGTTTCTACAAGACTAGTCTCCAATTTGGATACTATTTGGTATGGAGCTCAATCAATCTCCGAGTGGGAGATTGTTGGTATGTTGTGACTGATCATGTTGTTGGGCATAAATTTTATTGATTTTGTGAACCATATTCCCCCCCAAATCAATTAATGAGGGAATGTAAGGGGTTCAAAGTCCCTCTTGTTGGTCCTTAGGGGTAGGATTCCTCTAGCAAGGGCCCGAGGGCGAAGCCCATGATAGGGGACTGGAGAGACACCCCCAACAGGGGTTGTCGAGGGCAATGCCCTAGAAGCAAAAAATTCCCATTATTTAATAAAGGAGTCAACTATTGTTTTTGTATGTAAACCAACCTTTGTAAACTACCAAAAATGCTTCATAAATAAATGGATGAAGAATGTGAATATCATTATATTGTAATTTGGTCTTTGTTGGATAATAAAAGGAAAGTGGATGTAGCCTATATTGGGTGAACCATGATAAATATGTACATTTATTTTTATGAATAGGAATTTCTATTAAAATAAGTGAAAGAGAGTACACTATTCATAAAAAAAAGTGGGAGGAAAGAGTCACATGGGCATAGCCTGGAAACAACCAAAAAACATGAGTATAGCCCAGAATACTAGAAACATCTAAAAAAGCCTAAGCGGTTAAAGCAGTAGCAGCAGAAAGAGGAGGCAAATTCATGTCATATTTTTTACCCCATACATCAATGGGGTTAGAGGGGGGGGGGGGGGGTGGGGTCTAGAAGATACCACCCATATTCAACATCCTCTTCTTTATCATCTTTATCTTCTCTCACCAGAGAAATTGCGAGAGCAAGTCGAGGAAACCCTTTAGAAGAATTGGGCAAATCAGAAACTGATCAACCAAAACCACGAGGAGCTAAAGAAGCACTACCACCTACAAACCACCCAGACGTAGAGCCACCTCGATTTGGAGAGGCAAAGCAGTGACGTGAAAATTCTCTCCCTCCACCAAAGTGGTAGTGAGGAGCCTATGAGCGAGGTGTGCGAGAGCAAGGTGTTGGGGAGGCACTGATAAAAGAGCTGCAACCTCATCGACGACCATGGGCCAATGAACGATTACTGTAGCCAGAGGGGTCTGGCAGAATCCTAGCAACTGTACAAGGGGCATTACCCCAATGATCCAAAAGTACTTGCAAGTGGGCCACTTCAAGAGCCACTTTATTAGCTTGCACTTGAATCTGTAACATCACATTATTGCATATACAAGATTTAGCATACAAAGAAACATGAATATCAAGGGAGCCGTGAAAAAATAAAACAAATTTTCTATATTTTCATAAGATGAAGAGGATTTCCATCTTGAAAGTTGTAGCGTCGTAAATTGTACGCACTTGCTAGGATGGTACAATTTCACACCTAGTTTAGCACCCGCCTTGGTGCATTTTGCATTTTGCATTGCATTTCCCCTTTAGCACTTCATTAATCAAATTAATTAGGTCTAAGGTTCTATTTCATCATCTTCCACATCATAAAGTCGGGCCCTTTCATTAAAAGTGTGCCCCTTTCATTTTATTCCTCCAATACACCATTTAATCAAAAACCCTAATTAGGTCCTATTTTGAACTTGGGGGCTTGATTTCGGGGGTCAAAACATCTCAAAATCACCCGTAACTTCGGGATTCTCTCTAAAATCATCATATCCGACGGCCCTGAAAATTTGGTGAAAAGTTGTCGAGACCATGGTGCCCGGAGTGCACATGATCCCGGACATTTTTCCCGAAATTTTAGGAGCGCAATCCAATCATAAAATAAAGCTTAACCCTAAGAAATTGGCAGGAGATTCAATCTCTAGGTCGGCCAAAAGTTGAAATTAAGACCTAGGGTTTCATATATAAGAGCTCTCTTTCTTCATTTGAAAGGATCTGAATTTTGGTTTCAGGGACCTTCTATGCAGTGAAAGAGAAGATCTTTGAAGACTTCAACAACATTCAACATCCATCCATCAAGCTTTCATCAATTTCATTCATCCATTTAGGGCTTTGAAGGCAATGAAGAGCAATAAGGGATCACCCACTGAAGATTGGCTTGTACCCCTCCCTTGGGGTTGGGTATGATTTCATGTTGTTTTCATGTCTTTGCATAAGCCTCATTATATCACTTGTATTCATGCTTTAGATCTCTTTACATCTTGATTTGGAGCATTTACATTATCATTTACAAGCAATTAGGGTTTACTTTCTAGGTTGCTCTAGTTTGCTTACTTGCAATTTTAGGATCTTGCACACACACAAGGTCTGCACACACACTACTTTTACAATACAACTTGGCTATTTGTGGAGGTGGAAATCACCAAAGCGGGGGTTTGACTAAGGCAAAACCCTATATAGCCGCCCACCATACCTTTTCAGATATAAGTGCAGGTTTCGGGATTCGAACGACGCCGCAAGTTGCAGATCCGACGGAAGCAGACGAAGACTGAACTTCACACCAAATTTCAGAGCAAAAGACCAAGACAGGGGCGTGGGGTGCCCTGGTCCTGCCAGGACAGGGGTGCTAGGCGCCCTGGTCCCTGGGACAGGGGTGCTGGGCGCCCTAGTCCTTCTGTCAGACAACATTTCTGACAGTTTTCCAAGTTGCAAAATAGCAGTTTCAGGTGCAGTTTCAGGAGCAGAATCAGGATAGTGGCGCTCGCGCCCCTGTCCTGAACATTTTCACTTAGATTTTAACTCCGAGTATGCATCTGCATTCTTGTCTTGTCCTTGTGTTTGTAGCTTTCCATTGTTTAACTTCAATTCTGCAATTTTGTTATTAGTTCATACTTGCACTTTGAGGTTAGGAATTGAACTTGCATCATTTTATCTTTCAATTACAACAAAGGAATAGAAACCCTAATAGGTAGCCCGTGGCTCTCTCTTTCACAAAAAGAAGTAGCCAATTGTGTGATACCTCTAGGCTCTTTCATATTCCACAATGTGTGTCAAAAGGTAAGATTAGGACATGTTAGCCTAGTCTCGCTTTTTCCCCTACACATTTTGGTGAACCCGACGTGAATCTTACTATTGCTTTCTCTTGCATTGCATTTGTTGGATCTAGATCTAGGTTTAGTGTGTTTCATTTAAGTTTCATTTTCATAAAAAAAAAAGAAAAAAAAAAGAGGGAAAAGAAAGAGTGTGTTTAAGTTTTATGCAATTTTTATTTCAAAATGTCAGATTTTTATTTGCAAGATGTTCATATTTATGGTGATGTATGCAATTATGTCGATTATGAGTATAGCCAAGATGAATTAGATGAAGCTTTAGATGAGTTTTTGAATCCTAAAGATGCCAAACCTTCATTTTACCAAAGACTCATAAACCTTGTTACTATGCCATTTCGTTGTGATGAGAAAGATAAGTCGAATGGTTCCTCTCGAGGGTACATTCCTATCAACTCTTCCACTGAATCTAGTAACATGGTTGTTTTCAATGATCCTCTCTATGAAGAGATGTCTCCTTTTGAATCAAAAGATAAACCTTTTAATCAATATGATCATGCTTTGTTGGATGATGCTCTTGATGACTTTGTGGCTTTATCAAAATCTTTAAACAAGAACAAAACTTCTAAATTAGTTAACATGATAAACCTAAAAGAGCATAATAAGCCTCTCTTTGAAGTCCAAGGTGCTTATCCTTCTTCCACCTTTCAAGTTCCTAAATCACCTCTCCTTACTGTCCAAGGAGGGTATGGTCATGATTCCTTTCTTACTCCAAATAAACCTATCATCTCTGTGCAAGGAAGAAAACCTATAAGTCCTTATAGTTATGCCAAGCAATTAACTAGAGAGAGTTATCATGCAGTTGCCCATACTTATCATACTAGAAATAATAGGCAGCATAATCCTCCTCCTGTTACTCCAGTTTCTCTTCCTAATCCTCAACCAATTCTTCCACAAGCTCCATGTATTTCACAAGTTCTTGCTAAGGAATATGATCTCATAGAACAACTTAAAGCTACCCCTGCTAAGATATCCCTTTGGGATTTGATTCAAACTTCTTCTGCTCATCATGAAATGTTACAAGATGCCTTGAAAGATTTGAATGTTCCTCCACCAAATACATCTAGTAATATAGTGTCTTCGGTTAACTCTGTGATGAATCCTAAAGCTCAAATTGTGTTTACTCAAGATGAATTGCCTACTAGTGAAATTCAACATCAATATGATCCCTTGATGATTGTGGTTATCATAAATGACACTGCTATAAGATGAACACTGGTAGATAATGGCTCTGGTCTTAATGTGTGTAGAATTAATCTATTGCATAAGATGAATGTAGATACATCCCTTATTGAGCCTGACTCTCGTCCCATTCGAGGCTTTGACAATGTGGCTAAGTCTTCATTAGGTATTATCACCTTACCCCTCACAGTGGGGCCTGTTACTTTACATACTCCTATCCATGTTATGTCGGGAAATCTAACATACAACTTGTTATTAGGGAGACCTTGGATTCACAGTATGCAAGTTGTCCCCTCTACATTGCATGGACAAGTTAAATTTATTTATAACAATAAGACATATACCTTGATAGGTGATACTAATTTCCAAGCTTGTTTGCAAACATCTACCTCCAAAGGGGGTTCTTCTAAGCCTTCCTCTTCTAGTGATGACTCTTTAAACAAGATACCTATCGATGAATCTTCACACTCTGACGATCGAAATTCTTTGGATGAGTCTGAAACTCCTGAAGAAGATTCTTCTCGACTTGAATCTACACATGAGAAGGCTTTTGATCCTGAGAAGGTTCTCGCAGAAGACGATTGGGGATCTCTTGATTTTAATCCCACCTTTGTAGGTGAATATAGGGTTCCTCCTAGAGAGCTTAAAGTTGAAAACAAGGAAGAAGCTAAAAATCAATCAATCTTACCTGAACCTATGAGTAATAATTTTTTGGCCGCCTCTCAAACTTCTTCTCCTCACACCTCTAATTCTGAAGGATTTGATTCTTTGTCTTATGAAAAACCACCTTCTCTTTCTAAAATGGCTGATCATTATGGTCGTGGTTTTCATATTCTAGCTAAGCATGGGTATCATGGAAATGGTTGTGGTGCTCACAAACAAGGGATAAAGGTTTCTCTAGAGAATAATCTTTATGATGTGACCTTTGGACTTGGTTATAATCCCTACAAATGCACTAAAGCTTCTAAGATACCATGTATTAGTGTTAATGTTATTTCTACATCTCTACCAATGAGACACCCTGAGTATATTGATGGGGATCCTTTGTGTGCCTATGCTTTGGATGTCTTTTCTACCGATGATGCTTTAGCTGAGTTTTTAGGAGCATATGATACTCTTCCTCGTTATCATCACAATAGGGGATTTCCTTATTGTTTGAACACTGAAGCTTATTTTGGAAAAGAGATTGATAATGATAAGATTGTGGAAGAATTCCCTCAGTTAAAGGATACTCCTCAATAGAGTAATCTTCTTATAAGTGACACCATTGATGTTAAGATGGATCCTTGCAATGAAGAAAAAGTTATTAAAATTTGAAAATGTTTGGATGAAGAATAACAAAAACAATACGCAGATTTATTGCATGAATTCCCTGAGATCTTTGCTTGGACATATTCTGACATGCCTGGTATAGATCCTAAGATTGTTACTCATAATATTGTCTTAGTTCCCGATGCTAAGCCTGTGAAACAAAAGATTCAAAAAATGAATCCTAAGGTAGCTTTGCTTGTTAAGGCTGAGATTGAAAAATTATTGGAGGCTGGATTTATCCGCTCTATTGATTATTCCCCGTGGATTTCAAATATTGTCACTGTGGCTAAATCAGATAATAAAATAAGAATGTGTACCGACTTTCGAGATTTAAATGAGGCTTCTTTAAAAGATGATTTCCCTCTCCCAAACATTGACATGATAGTTGATTCTACAGCAGGACATGCTTTGTTATCCTTCATGGACGTTTTTCAAGATACAATCAAATCTTCATTAATCCTCAAGATCAATTCAAAACTGTTTTCACCACTCCTTGGGGTACGTTCTGTTGGGTGATGATGCCTTTTGGGCTTAAAAACGTCGGCGCAACTTATCAATGAGCGATGACCCTTATTTTTCATGATTATATGCACAAGATTTTAGAAGATCATGTTGATGATATTTTAGCCAAATCCATTTTCCGTATAGATCATATTAAGATCCTTCATCAAATCTTTGAAAGAATTCGTAAATATCACATGCGCTTGAATCCCCAAAAATGTGTTTTTGGTGTGGATAGTGGAAAACTATTAGGATTCATAGTTTCGCATCGTGGGATTGAGGTGGACACTAAGAAAATAGATGCTATTGTCAACATGCCACCTCCTAGAAATGTGTCTCAACTCAAAAGCTTACAAGGAAAGATTCAAGCTATTCGTAGGTTTGTATCTCAACTTGCGGATCATACTTTTCCTTTTACTCAACTTCTCAAAAAGAATATCACTTTTCAATGGAACGAAGATTGTCAACAAGCATTTGAAGATTTAAAAGTATATTTGGCTAATCCTCCTATCCTTCAACTTGCCAAACCTTCTAAGCCCTTTCTTCTTTATACAGCTGCTTCCTCTCATGCTCTCGTAGCATTATTGGCACAACATGATAAAGATGGTAAGGAGTTTCTGGTTTATTACATAAGTCGTACCTTACTCGATTATGAGACCCGATATTCTGCGATAGAAAGACAATGCTTGGCCTTGGTGTTTGCGACTCAGAAATTGAGACATTATCTTTTAAATTCAGAAGTCCATGTCATGGTAAAGTTTGATCCGTTGAAGCATCTTTTCTCTAAAACTAATTTATCAGGACGCCTAGCTAAGTGGGTTATGATGTTAACTGAATTTGACCTTAAATTTGTTTCACAAAGAGCAATTAAAGGGAAAGCGTCGATCGATCACTTAGTTGAGGCCCCTTCACCTTTCTCCTTCCCTAACCCTGAGTCTTTTATCGATGATTTCATTCTTTGCACAGAGAAAGATGAAACTTGGGAGTTGTACTTTGATGGCTCTAAGTGTCGTACGGGATCGGGGGCAGGTGTTGTTCTGATTTCTCCTACAAAGAAATATATTCCCTTATCTTATCGTCTCAATTTCCTATGTACCAATAACATTGCTGAGTATGAGGCTCTTATAGCAGGAATAAAGGCAGCCTTGGCTTTGAATGTAAAGCACATACATATTTATGGAGATTCTCAATTGATTATAAGACAAGTAATAGGACTGTATCAAGCAAAACAAGACAAATTATCACAATATAAAGACCTTGCTATCTCTTTGTTACAAAAATTTGATTCTTATACCATGGAACCTGTTCCTTGAAAAGATAATCGACATGCGGATGCAATGGCATGTGTGGCTTCTCTGGTATCTTTAGAGGACCCTGTGGTTGATCTTAAATTTGTTATTCACAACCTTATTTCTCCAGCTATTGTAGATGATTCTAGCCTAGTGACATGTTGTGACTTTATAGACTCAGATGAATGGTATTCACATATCGTAAGATACTTGACCGATGGTACCTTTCCTGATTCCGCCAATAGGAACACTAGGGCTAGAATTCGCAAGCTGTCCGCTAGATATATCATTCTTTCTAATGTTCTTTACCGAAGGGGTTATAACGGTCTTCTCCTTCGCTGTCTTAACAAATCGGAAATCCCTATTGCTCTTGAAGAGGCACATTCATGTGCCTATGGGGGGCATTTTGGAGGCAAATCCTTGGTTCAAAGGTTGCTTTGTATGGGATATTATTGGCAAACTATGCAGCAGGATTCTTTTTCATTTGTTAAGAAATGTCATCAATGTCAACAACACAATAATCTGATTCATGCTCCTGCCCAAGAACTTCGTTCTCATGTAACTTCTTGGCCTTTCTCTGCATGGGGGTTGGATCTCATCGGTAAAATCTCTACTCCTTCATCTCAAGGACACACTTTCATTATAACCGCAACAGATTACTTTACAAAGTGGGTAGAAGCTGTTCCCCTTCGCTCTACTACTGCTGAAGTGATTTGTCGATTTCTTCTAGAAAACATTATTTCTCGATTCGGGATACCTTCCACTATAATCTCAGATAATGGGACATCATTTAAGAACAAGGACGTGAAGAAATTCCTCGAGAAATATCATATCAAACATCGATTTTCTACACCGTACTATCCTCAATAAAATGGTCAAGCCGAATCATCCAATAAGATAATTGAACAAATTCTTCGCAAAACCGTGAATAAGCATGGTAAGGATTGGAGTACTCAGCTAATTTATGCTCTTTGGGCCTACCGAACGAGTGTACGAATTGCTACAGGAACCACCCCTTATAATCTTGTTTATGGTGCTGATGCTATTATGCCTTTAGAATTAGAGATTCCATCACTTAGAGTTTCTCTCAAAGGTATAGTAGATGATGACTCTTATAGAGAACAAAGACTTCAACAACTTGAGATGCTTGATGAACAGCGTATAAATTCTCTTGAGCATATTCAAGCGTATCACAAAACCCTACAATGAAGCTACAATGATAAGGTTATTCAACGTTCTTTCTCAGTAGGTGACTTAGTTCTCTATGAGAATCAGCGCAATGTGAATGCCTTACCTGAAGAAAAGGAAAAATTTAGTCCTAATTGGCTTGGACTGTATATTGTTATTGAAGATTATGGATCAGGTGCTTATAAAATAGCGGGTGTAGACGGTACGCCTCTTAAAGAACCTATAAATGCTATGCACTTGCGTAGATACTTTGCTTAATTCCCCATTCCTTATCTTTTATTTCATTTATCTTCTTATCACTTCTTCAAAATTGGATAATATGTTAGCATATCTTTGTTAGAGCAAATAGAATTAAATGATGTTTTGTTTAATCTATATTGCTTTGTTCCTGACAAGTGTGTTATGGTTTGTCTTGAATTCATCTATGTAAATTGCAAAAGATTTACATTTTCATTATGCTAGCATATTATACAATGTCTTTATGTGTTAAGTAGAATTGTATCATGTTGTGTTTAAATTAAATCACATTACTTATATGATTCTTAGGCTTAACACATATTTCTTCTCTATCATCAATGTAGTACTTGATCAAATATTTTATTTTTTATTAAGTCACACATGTATCAATTTAATCATGGAGCATTGCAAAATCAATCACATGGAAATTAAATTAATAACATACATGTACATCTACCAAATGTATTAACTTTAATCAAAATACACATTGTTTTAGGCATTAAAGATAACACATTTGAGACAAAGAGAAGCATGTATATATATATGTGGATCATGTTTTCATATACAAAAGTAGGTCACTATACATCCAAAATGTGACCTATCCTACATCATGAGATCATCTCCTATCCCTAGGCCTAGTGGCTGGAGAGTGACGACTAGACGCTCCCTCCTGATCCGGCCGTGAAGGTGGACCCATAGGTGTATAGCGTGATATAGATCGTGAATGACTCCGAGAGGAACTCCTACGATCCCTATCCATAAGGATCGCGCGATACGAGGTAGCCTCGGCCTGAGCTAGTGCTAGATCACGTTGTGCCCACCGAAGGTCCTCTGATAGAACTCTCTCTCTCTCCATATTTCCACCTGTATTCGAAATGGGGAAAACAAGTCATCATGTTGACCCGCGTTCCCTTGAGGCCTATAAGCAACCTGTGAGGAACTAGGGATCTGTGCCGTCATGGAAATATCTGTCACTGCTTGCTGAATCAAGGAACGCCACTCCTGCACATTAGCTGTAGTAGTAGAACAGATTTCGTATTAGTACCATTCTATATCATCAAAACATTAATCAGTCAATATAAACCTACTATACCTGGATCTCCCTCGCGCCAGTAGGGATCGTGATATGGTAGCATCTGTGATTGGGATCTATGCACGATGGGTACCGATCTCTGTATCGCCTCGTGTTCCTCCTTTTGGGGAATGAGAGGAGGATCCAAGGCTATGGTATCATCTCTTGAATGGTGGGGAGTGGCATCTAACTCCTCCTCATCATCCCTATCCTCCTCGTCCTCATCCACATCCTCGTTCTCCTCATCATCATCTCTATCTGTGTCATCCTCCTCTCCTTCCTCCTCCTCCTCGGCACTAGGCTGATCTCCTATGGGTGGATCAGGATCTCCTGCCTCCTCATGACCCTCTCCCTCCTCTGGCTCCTCCGATTTGGATCCCTGATCCTCATCTCGGTCTCCATGTCTCCATGGACCTGGATGGCCTGTCAGGTGATCTGGTGGAAAGATAGGCCACGGGTATGTCCTCACAAACCATGAGAGATACCTGCACTGTGCTCCGGGATCTGCGGCATAATCAGTGACCACATCCTGATTGGACCCCTCTATATCTGTGATCTCGATATCATCTGTCGTAGGTCTCGCTACTGCTCTGGGTCTAGGAAGGACTCGTGAGTGTCGAGTGTAAATAAGTACATCAGCTGGAACACACTGCTCTAGCCCAAACTGCCTCCATACTCGGTCAAAGTAGAATGGGACTATGATATGTGAGTATCGTCCTCTCAGTAGACGGTACCTCTGTAAGCATGCTAGCTGCCTCTCCATTCCATCCCATCTGTGCATCCACAGATATGGTCTCCATACTGTCACCTCAGCTATCAATCTATCAAATGTCACTCTCCAATATAGTAGATCCCCAAATCTCCACTCCCTGGTAAGTGGATAAGCAAACACCCTAGGTCGCTCACTAGCCACACTCATCGGATAGCTGACAAGCCTAGTGCATGTAAAGTGCTCAAATATCCACACCTGCAGAAGTGTGCATGTCATCAAGCTACAACCCTGTCCAAAAACATACTCCTCGAGGTCGTGATAGAGATGTGCAAGCATACTCTGACCCCAGGCATATACTCTCCTATGTCTCTCCATAGCCCTGATGCACCATGTGAGACCCCCATGCATGTGCGTACCTCGCCCATTAGGGCAGACGGCTAGTGCAATGATGGCAATCATAAGATGTCTCACAAGGGGCACCTCTCCTGTAGGATGTAAGAGCCAACTGACCATGATGCGACCTCTCGTCTCGCTTTGCATGACTCTCCCTATGCAGTATACCTGCTCCCTCTGATGGTCCTCCACTGACCGATCGGTTGCGTATGTCACGGTAGCTCCTTTGATCGGTAGGCGAAGTATGCGGTACACATCCTCAAGTGTAACCGTCATCTCTCCTACTGGAAGCTGGAATGTACATGTGTCAGGATCCCATCGCTCCATGAGTGCCATCAGCATCGCAGGATGGAATCAAATGGCCGACATAAGAATCATATACCACAAACCTACTATAGATAATGTATCTCTCTCTGCCTGAGTCAGCCGGGGAATCTGATCTCGTAAACTGCGAAGAATCTGCTCCGTCGTGTGCTCTCTCATGTATGGGAGACCCTACAATACAAAAACATCAGTGTAATCAGTACTCAATCATCAAAATCATCTATGCCAAAAATGAAAACCATCGAACATCGAAAGCTAACCCTTGCCAAGTCCTAATTGGGACCATGGCGCCTTGAGGGGACCATGGCGCCCTGAGAGGACCATGGCGCCCCGTAGGGACCATGGCGCCCTTCAGGGACCATGGCGCCCTGATAGGACCATGGCACCCTGGGTGGGACCCAGGGTTAGATTCCAGGGCCCGCATTCGATCACAAAAACTCAAAGTCAACAGAAATATAGAAAGTCAAAGTCAAAGTTCAGTCAACTCACCTCGTCCAGTGGCTCATCGTTGATCACGGCCTGTCGCATGATCTCCATCCTCGTGGGACGCTCCGGTCATCGTGAAGACATGATGATGGCTATGTGGGCTCTGCTGCAATGAACAATACTCAGAAATCAACAAAGTGACAAATGCAATAGTCACTTTCGAGGTATATACTTTCATTCCTTTACCTTTACTTTCAAAACCCTAATTTTCCTCTATCACTCATTTCATCATAACTTGAGTTTGGGAGATGCGATTTTTGAACCGTTTGTTGCGTAGGAATCATATTTTCATTCCCTTACTCCCTTGATGTTCCAAAATGTGCTCTGATGAAGCCTCTTCATCTATCATCAATAATCTCTCACACAATTTGTCGTAAGTAAACATGGTACCCTGTTTCACCTCCCTAATAAGCAAGCCGAAATAGGGGGGGCATATAGCTACTCGCAAATTTCATCACTTTCCTTAGTAAGCATTAGGTGATTTTGTGATCTAACGTGTGTTTTGTAGGGTGCGGTTCCTAACTGTGTACTGCAGATACCGTTGGGGGCTTCGTTCGATGGACGTATGGATATATCCTTTTTCAAATAATGTTTACTTTCCTGTACTTTAGCTTGCATATGCACGTAGTACTCATATGACCGCTAAAGTGGGGGCTAAATGCAGCGTCGTAAATTGTACGCACTTGCTAGGATGGTACAATTTCACACCTAGTTTAGCACCCGCCTTGGCGCATTTTGCATTTTGCATTGCATTTCCCCTTTAGCACTTAATTAATCAAATTAATTAGGTCTAAGGTTCTATTTAATCATCTTCCACATCATAAAGTCGGGCCCTTTCATTAAAAGTGTGCCCCTTTCATTTTATTCCTCCAATACACCATTTAATCAAAAACCCTAATTAGGTCCTATTTTGAACTTGGGGGCTTGATTTCGGGGGTCAAAACATCTCGAAATCACCCGTAACTTAGGGATTCTCTCTAAAATCATCATATCCGACGGCCCTGAAAATTTGGTGAAAAGTTGTCGGGACCATGGTGCCCGGAGTGCACACGATCCCAGACATTTTTCCCGAAATTTTAGGAGCACAATCCAATCATAAAATAAAGTTTAACTCTAAGAAATTGGCGGGAGATTCAATCTCTAGGTCGGCCAAAAGTTGAAATTAAGACCTAGGGTTTCATATAGAAGAGCTCTCTTTCTTCATTTGAAAGGATCTGAATTTTGGTTTCAGGGACCTTCTATGCAGTGAAAGAGCAGATCTTTGAAGACTTCAACAACATTCAACATCCATCCATCAAGCATTCATCAATTTCATTCATCCATTTAGGGCTTTGAAGGCATTGAAGAGCAATAAGGGATCACCCACTGAAGATTGGCTTGTACCCCTCCCTTGCGGTTGGGTATGATTTCATGTTGTTTTCATGTCTTTGCATAAGCCTCATTATATCACTTGTATTCATGCTTTAGATCTCTTTACATCTTGATTTGGAGCATTTACATTATCATTTACAAGCAATTAGGGTTTACTTTCTAGGTTGCTCTAGTTTGCTTACTTGCAATTTTAGGATCTTGCACACACACAAGGTCTGCACACACACTACTTTTACAATACAACTTGGTTATTTGTGGAGGTTGAAATCACCAAAGCGGGGGTTTGACTAAGGCAAAACCCTATATAGCCGCCCACCATACCTTTTCAGATATAAGTGCAGGTTTCGGGATTCAGACGACGTCGCAAGTTGCAAATCCGACGGAAGCAGACGGAGACTGAACTTCACACCAAATTTCAGAGCAAAAGACCAGGACAGGGGCATGGGGTGCCCTGGTCCTGCCAGGATAGGGGCACTAGGTGCCCTGGTCCCTGGGACAGGGGTGCTGGGCGCCCTAGTCCTTCTATCAGACAACATTTCTGACAGTTTTCCAGGTTGCAAAATAGCAGTTTTAGGAGCAGAATTAGGACAGTGGCGCCCGCACCCCCGTCCCAAACATTTTCACTCAGATTTTAACTCCGGGTACGCATCTACATTCTTGTCTTGTCCTTGTGTTTGCAGCTTTCCATTGTTTAACTTCAATTCTACAATTTTGTTATTAGTTCATACTTGCACTTTGAGGTTAGGAATTGAACTTGCATCATTTTATCTTTCAATTACAACAAAGGAATAGAAACCCTAATAGGTAGCCCGTGGCTCTCTCTTTCACAAAAAGAAGTAGCCAATTGTGTGATACCTCTAGGCTCTTTCGTATTCCACAATGTGTGTCAAAAGGTAAGATTAGGACATGTTAGCCTAGTCTCGCTTTTTCCCCTACACAAAAGCATTCCATATTTTTGAGAATTTTAAAGGGAGCTAAGGGGAATATCCCAACAAAACCATATTCCAAGAGAAGGGCTAAAGTCAAAAAGGCCTAAAAAAATCATGTATCCAGGTCCACAATTGTTGAGCTTTTCTGTGAAACCAGAAGAGATGCATCAAGGTCTCAGGTATCCCACAAAAGGGACAACGAGGATCTGGCACCCCTAGATGCCTGAGATGGGAACCCAAGGGAAAGCTTTGGAAAAAATACACTAGGAAAAATGAGCCACTTTAGGCTTAGGAATAGCATACCAGAGGGTAAGAAATATGTGACTCCATATGCTCTGTGAAGATTGCAAATGTTACTTGAGATTCAAAATGGGAACCATAGGAAAATGAGGCACAAGCCAATGGTAGCCCATCTTGGGTTTGTAATTACAGAAAGTAGTACTAGGAAACCAATGCTAGTATTTCCACCAAGGTCTCACAGAATGAATATCGACCTTGTGTAGTATATTTAGAGGTAGAGTAGATAACACAAGCTCAAATGTCTGTCGATCTGGTTAAGGCGATACTAGGTCTACAAATCTTCCCAAGAATAGAGACATAGTGGCATGAGAGAAAAGATCTCGAGGAATGCAAATCTTGTCTTTGTGAAAACATAGAGCATGGATTCCAGGAATACGGGAAAGAGGAAGCCCCTGGACCTGTATGAGATGAGACCACCAAATGTTGTAATGGTTAAAGGAAAGATCATCATGAAATCCTGACCCATCCTAGGGAAGCCAAGGCTTAAAAACTTCCCAAGCCCACCAAATTCTTTTGGCAATAAAAGTGCTTTGAATATGCATGAAATATTTCATCATAAGAAGGGTTTGAAAGCGAATCCCCTTCCAAGTCGGTCTATTGACTAGGTGCCCTAAAGAAATATAGTGTTGGAGCAGAATTTTCCAGCCTTCATTGCCAGAAATAGCTCTGAGAATCCATTTGGTACACAAGGCAATCCCTTGCTTCTGGGTAGATAAAAGGCCATGCCCACCAGATTCGTGTGGGAGGCAATAATAATCCCAATCAACCCTATGAAAACCATGATGGTCAAATCCATTTTCCCACAAAAAATCTCGTAGAAGCTTATCAAGCTTGTTCTAATAGGCTTTATAAGGAGCCCAACAAGAAGAATAATAAACATGAGTAGTTGCAAGAACCTTGGAGCAAATCTAAAATTTGCAAGCCAAGGAGAGCGACGGTAATCCAGTATGCAAGCTTCTTCTCAATTCTTGCTAACACAACATTTCAGAGGGACACAACAAACCCTTGAAAGGCAAAGGGAATGCCCAAAAATAAAAAAAATATCCCCATGTTGGATCCATTTCCAACCATACTGAAAAATCCAAGGCTGGACAGGAAGGAAAGATTGTCTGTAACACTAGGTTTTGTGCCATTAGATAGCCGACTCAAATGCTAAACAAAAAATTTCCAAATAATTAAGCACCTCCTTGACATTATTCTCTTCTTCAATGAGAGTAAGAAAGGAATCATCTACAAAATGGCCATTGACAAACTGAGAAGGTGACTCAGGCAAGTAAATCCCCCTGTCATGTCCAACTGAAATGGTAGAGGCAAGCAGATACCCAAATCCTTCAACAACAAGCACATACAAAGATGGAGAAAGAGTACAACCCTAACAGATAGACTTGAAAAGGCTAAAAGCCAAAGATTGGGGATCTTTGATTGTGATGCAAGCTCAAGTATCCCCAAAAAGCATCTAAATAGACTCGATAAAGTGAGAACCAAATCCTAACGCTTTGAGCATCACAAGAATAAAGGGCCATTCAATGCGGTCATACGCTTTGGAAAAATCAATTTTAAGGAAGAAGGCTTTCTGTGAAGAACACCAAGCCCACTCCATACCTTCCCAAGCCACAATAATGTTATCCAAGATAAACCTAGATTTGATGAAACCAGTATGTTCAGGTCGAATAATCTGAGGAAGGAGATGTTTGACTTTGAGGGCCAAAGACTTGGCAATGATCTTGTAGGAAACATTCAACAGAGTGATAGGTCACCAATTACAAATGTCCTTAGGGTCACCATCTTTAGGGATGAATTTGATATTTCACTTAGTAATAAGCTATCCCAAATATAGAGAGTAAAATGCCTCCAAATAAACCTTGTGCAAGTTGGAACCAACACAAGGCCACAAGGCTTTATCAAATTCACAAGGGAAGTCGTCACAACCAAGAGCTTTGTCATCTGCAATGGAAAAAATAGCCTCTCTAAGGTCCTCAAGAGTAAGCAACCGATCACAGAAAACTCTTTGAGATTCAAAGAGTTGAGAAGGAACCTCCAAAAAGAATTCCTGCAAGGCCAGGTCATGCTCAAGAGAATTTTCTTGCACTGTGAACACCTTCTCATAATGTCTGACAAAAGCTTTAAGAATATCTGGTAACTTGGAGAGAACAACATGGCCATGCTTAATCCTTTTGATCTCGGGAGATGAATGGAAAGCTATGAGAGCCAAAAATAATTCTTTAAATGCTTAGTCACCAACCTTGAGCCAGTGTAACCTGGCCTTAATCCGATCCCCTCTAACAACATGATTATCTGCTAGCTATTTTGATGTCGAAGTTGGGTAACCCGAACCTGTAACACAAGGTTGAATGGGTTATCCATTAAAGATTAAGTGTTGTACACCTTACATAATGATGTTTATAATTGTAATATTTCATTTATCATGTGAGTTTCACATGGACGTGTAAAGTGTAAAGATTCTGTTGGAATATTCTTGGGGCCACTTGGTGAGTTGTATTGTAACATTGGGATATATTATATTGTATTTATTTAATATTGTTTTTAGAGATGGAATTTGATGGTAATAGTTACAAAGGTTGTCCTCGGTTTGAGGAAATGGTTGGACATATTTTAAGAGTAGGAGTCTCCTATAGGTGATAGTTGGATGTAGGTACAATGTTGGTGATGATTATGGTGTCATGGTTATGCAAGTATACTTTTTTCATCGACATGACATGATCATGTTTGTGGTGATTTGGTTTTATGTTAGGAGCCTATTGATTATCTCTTAGATGCTTATTTGGTTCCTTGACTATGGTACTTGGTTGTGGACATGTTTGGCAAATCAAATCAGATGTTGATTTGGTGTTTGAATCATGTATTCTACAAGATTATTCTCTTTAATATCTTTCTTGTAGTGTACTAATGGGATGATGATTTTGCATGTTTCAATGTCTGTATCTATTATTTATGTAGTAATGTGGGTACCCATTTGATCGCAATGGGATAACTCATATGTCAATTGCCTATATCCACCAAGTTTGATTCATTGTTATTGTAAACTTTGTTTGTTGGCCCTGTCTGTGGTCATTAATACATTGGTATGATTACTTTAAAATGAGAGGATGGATATGTTTATAGTTCCTAGATAGTTGTTGTTGTGACTTGTTGATAGTTATGATACTTAATGTTAAGTACATATGCCAAGCTAACAAGATGAGAGAGGGGGGGGGGGGTGAATCATACAAACTTAATCTTCCATAAAAACAACAAATTCAACCTCGGTAACATATACTTCAGCAATATAACAAAAAATACTAAACATGCAAACTCATAACCATATAAACATCATAACACTCATAACACTAGATTTAATGTGGAAACCCAAATAGGGAAAAACCACTGTGGGATTTCAGACCCACTAAGAAATATACTCTTCTAGAGTATGCTTGGTTAAAAGCAAATCCCGTTAAATATTACAAACACATCGCTAGATGTGACCCGGTTAAGGGATTTCTCTCAGATCTATTAGGATCTTCACCTTGTTAGAAGTGACCTTGTTAAAGGATTTCAAACACTCAATCAGAATGTCACCTTGCTAGAGGGTTTTACAAATAAGACTGTTAAGTCCACTCGATTAAGAGATTTTCTGTCACTTTATAAAATAACAGTAATAAAAATCTATCTGCAACTTCACATCTAAAATGCTAAAGCAGATTCTTATTTGCTCAATTCAATCTAGTCATAGGACTTATCATGTCCATCTTCTGGGCTCTATACTCTGTTATTCAAAACAGGTCTTCAAGCTTCTGTGCTCGGTAATCACTATGTAGCATCCCTGTGCTTACACTTGCCCACATACATTGTTTATCAACAGTTCCTTATTTATAAACAATTTTCCAACCGCTTAATCTCCTTGATCACATATCCCATGATCAATCACAGCCATCAGATCTTCAAACTTGACCAGGTTCAATGTATCTTTTGATCCGAAAACGTTTTACCCCACCTTCGAACTTGCATACTGTAGACACCTAAAATTGTCATGTCTAATTAAATAAATATTTTATTTATTTAATTATCTAAGCCTAATTCTTCTATTAATTAAATAAATTTTTATTTATTTAATTAATTCATTTATCCTCTTCTAGCCTTATTTCTCATTTAAATAAATACATTTATTTATTTAAATTATCCCTTTCCTAAATTAAATAAATATTTTATTTATTTAATTGTCCTACTTCTTCTATTAATTAAATAAATCTTTATTTATTTATTTAATTCATTATCTTTTTCTACACATGACACATGTCATTCATCTCTTAATTCATACACTACCTACCTCTTTCATTATTTTATTATTTCCTTTACCTACCCTCTAATCCTAGCCGACCTCTCTTTTTACACCTCTCAATCTTAACCCTCCATTTCTTATTGTGTCTTCTATTTAAAGAGATGCCTTCTTCATTGTCAAACCCTAATGACATATCCTAATGACATATCCTAATGACAAACCCTAATGACTGATTTTGGAGGACTTGGCTACACTACAATTCCACTTGCAACCACATTCCGTTCTTTGTTGAGCTCTTGTGCATATAAAAATCTGAGAGCAAATATATCAAGCAAGATCAATGGAGATAGGAAGAATGGAGATCAAAACCCTATTGGACATGTGATGGTATAATCTTTGTGATTTTGAGTAATTTGCATTGTCTTAGGTAATCTTCATATGTTATGGTGGATCTTTGTTCATTGTTAGGCTAGGGTTTGGTGGTTGAATTCACTTAGCCTTTCAATATTGTTATCATTGTTATCCATTTTCACCATAAACATTTTGGCACGCCCGGTGGGACATGGATTTTTCTTAGATCTATTTTTTTTTGCAGATTTTTCTAACCCTATATTGCTATTTTGTAAAACAATTTGGAGAATAACCTTGTGCAGCTAGGGTTTTGGACACAAAATCAAGATCTTGGAGAGATTCGATCATATCTCATAAACGGCTTGGAAATTTTGCACCAAATTTTTTTTGCAGGTTGAAGAAAGTATCAGGAGCTCTCAATCCAAAATTCAGAATTTTTGGAGCAAATTTTCAATTTTTAGGAATTTTTTATGATTTTTCATAAAAAATTTATTTTGAGAGCAAATGAGAGAATTTTTTGGATTTTCTTACATTTTTGGAAATCTCTCATAATTATACACAGGATCTGTTCTTTGTGAATTTAATTTTGATGCAAAATATTTCCCTAAAAATTAGATCTTTAAAAATTAGGGTTTTTATTTATTTTGATCAGATCTCACAAACGGCTTCAAATTTTTCCATAAAATTTTTTGTGTAGGTCAGGAACAGTATCAGAAAGATTTAGTAAAAGTTTTAGACTTTTTGGATTGATTTTGAATTTTATATGAATTTTTTATGATTTTTCATAAAAAATTAATTTTGAGAGCAAATTAGAGAATTTTTTGGATTTTCTTACATTTTTGGAAATCTCGTAGAGTTATACATAGGATCTATTCTTTGTGATTTTAAATTTTATACAAAATCATACTTCAAAAATCAGATCTTTGAAAATTAGGGTTTTGCATTATTTTACTCATATCTCACAAACTGCTTGGATTTGTTGCAGGAAATTTTTTGTGCAGGTTTGGAAAACCATCAAAAATCTCCAGTAAATTTTTCAGATTTTTTTGATTGATTTTTCATTTTATATGAATTTTTTATGATTTTTCATAAAAAATTAATTTTTGGAGCAAATTAACAAATTTTTTGGATTTTCTTACATTTCTGGAAATATCTTGAAATTTTACAGGTGATCTTTTTTTATGATGAATCAGGTCTTTGAATTGGTCAACAAAACGCATTATTGAAGGCCCCTATTTCATAAAGTCTTTTGGATCTAAAATTTACCTAACTTGTGTACTTGCAGGAAGGGGTGATCATTTGAAACAATCCAAACTACTAATAAATCTTTGTTGCAGGTCCTTGGCAAGGTTTTTTGGATTTTTATTGTGTGTCTTGTTTTCATAGACTAGCAAACACTTCAATTGGTGCACTAAAATTGAATCATTGTCTTTTGTGTCTTGAGCAATAGGCTCTTTTTGTTTAATCTTTAGAGGGCCTGTCTTCCCATGTGGTCATTAGGACTACTAGTGAGAAGAGAACGACCCAAGTGGTAGCGAGGAAAACCCACCTCATCCAAACCACTATAATCAAATGTATTCATGGTGAAAACTATGAATAACGTGTGCTGATTAGTTCATACCGACACTATGTCTCCCCATAAACCCGTTTGATCAAATTTATTTGATCATTTGTAGGGCGTAACCCCTACCGGTTGGGAGCCTTCTGTATTTACAGAGCTGAAAGTGCCACATGTATGGCCACACGAGCGGATGCCCTTACTAGCACCTTTTTGTTTTAGAAGCCCAAATCCTTCTAGTTGTTGGGGCAGGAGGTCGGACCTCTGGTAGCGGCCCACACACATACAGTTCTTAGTAGAGATACAAAGTTCGCCATGGGGATTTTTCATGGGGACTGATGCTTGGCTGACCCGAGAAGTGAGTGCTGAGGGTGGAGCCAGTGAGGTCAAGCATCTAAGTATCCGCTCTGAATAGCGTAGCCTCGGGGGTAAAACCCCATGTGGGATCAACAACTATTGTCTTGGCCAGCCATAAGAATTGTGCTTGACTTATGTTAAACATTCAAACAATCAAGACCAAACAGCAAAACATTGTGTCTTTTGTGTCTTCAAGTGTATGCAAAACAATTTTACATCAAACAACACACTTTTCTTGGAGTCTTTTTGGAGTCTAAACAGTCTGCAAACATTGAGTCATCAACATTGTGTCCTCTTGTCACGAAAAACAGTCGAACAATCAGATTTGGTCACAGAAAAACAAATTCACAGATAGGAAAGATTGCACTAAGGTTACAGAAACGCGTCTGTGTCTGTTCAAACCGCGTCTGTGTCGGATAAACGCGTCTGTGAAGTACAGAATAGTGTCTGTGTTTTTATCAGCGTCTGTGTCGAACAGAGACACGTATGTGTCTGGGAATCACGTCTGTGAATTATACAGGCGCGTCTGTGTCCACAATTGCAAAAAAAAAAAACACTGTTACAGTCCAGGCAAACATCAACAGGAAAATCTCAGAATCACGTCTGCGTCAAACAGAGTAGTGACTGTGTCTTAAAACCGCGTCTGTGTCAGGATTTGAAAAATTTTAACAGTCAAGCAAACAAAAGAAATCAGTTTCGGCATACTTGAGCTTCCTAGGTTGTCTCTTCAGATTTCATCTAGCATTCAACCTGTCCTTGGGTCTCACATAGTCCATCATTGCTTCATACCTCATTTTACATTCATACTGGTCTAAACTTGGGTCAAAAGGTCACTTGCTTGTCCTCATCATACTTTGTCAACACACTACATACTACTACACTTTGCTAAGTGGTCCCTCATCAAGGTTTCTTACCTTTGGGTCTCATTTGTTCTTACTTAGAGTCAAGGTCAGCTTACCTCATCAAGAGAAACTATCCTCTCTTTGGAAGTCACACCTACTCTACTACTTACATACTTGGTCTTACACTTTGGACATTGCAAGTACACCTCAAGATTCATTTACACTCCATACAACTCTTGATCTTCCATACTCTTGTCATTTTCGTCTAGTTTCTCACATATTGGTCTAACACCTAGTTCATGGTTGAAACCCGCCTTCAAAAATTTAGGAGAATAGCTAAAGAAGCTCAAGAATCCGCAAACATGAGTTCTTATGAGTATGACAATGATCTATTCTACAATCCTGAGCACACTACATTACCAAACATGAATGTTTATAGACATAATCCAAATGCGGAAAGCGCAAACGCTATAAACAACAATACTACACACAATGACACCGTGGACAACTCTTCAATACTATCAGCAGACATACAAGAATCTATAATGGATCCTCAATTCAATAGATTGGTTGAAGAGATAATGAGGAGAGATCGACAATACTTTTTAAACATGATGGCACAAAGTGGAGCTAAAATACCACATGATTTTGACTTATCTCAACTTATGGAAAGTCGACCCTCACAACAAACTCAATCCAACATGGATCAAAGGAGACCAAATAGTGGAGGAAATAGAGGACCGAATATGATGCCTGAGTCACCATCAGTTTTGCTTCAAAAACCAGCAATCCCACATACACAAGCTCAAACATATGATACTTACATTCAAAGACCATCATGGAGGCCTTATGCTCAAACACATGCTCAAGGTATGGATCAATCAAGACAAGTGGATACTCAAGGACATCCTCAAAATTTTGACACAAGGAGACCTCATGTCAAAATTGGGGGCAACACAATGGAAAATGAAAGACCTGTTGAATATGGTTTATACACACAAAATAGATATGGGGTCCCTCAACAAGAAGTTATGCCAAGTGCTCCATACATGTCGCAACAATATAGACCTCCATATGGACATGTCTATGATCAGTATCATCCATACATGCAGCAAGCTCCTCCTCAAATGGGTGTTTCAAACATGGGATATGCTACAAGAAATCCATCTCCTCCCAAAAATAATTTGGAGCAACAAATTAGAGATCTACAAAAGAAAGTGGAAGACATGGGCACATCAAAACCCACATATACTATGAGAGATATATGCCCTTATCCCTTCGATAAGAGCATTCCAATGCCTCCATTTCCTCCACATTTTGTGACACCAAAATTTGACAAATATAGAGGGAGAGGAGACCCCAAGGCACATATAAGACAATTCTTCACAGCTTGCATTGAGGTAGCGGCAGAAGAAACATACTTGATGAGGTTGTTCCCACAGAGCTTAGGTGACCAAGCTATGGAATGGTTTTCTCAATTACCTCCCGGTATTAAGTCATGGGGCGACTTGGCAGAGGCATTCATTCAACATTTCTCTTACAACATTGAAACAGATGTCTCAGTTACTACCTTGTGCAATACGAAACAAAAGGAAGGAGAATCTTTCGCAACATTTTTACAGAGATGGAGAAACTTAGCTAGCAGATGCTCTTGTGAGATCCCGCAAAAACAAATGGTGGAGATGTTCACACAAAACGTTAATAAAGCTATTGGCTATGATCTCAGAAAAGCTTGTTTGTCTACATTCAAGGATGTCATTGAAAAGGGCCTAGCAACAGAAAGAGTCTTAATTGAACAAGGAGTTATCAAACTATTCAAAGAAAACAAAGAGGACTTCAAAGGAAAGGACAAACCAAAATTTTGGAACAAGAACAAGAACACGGTTAATGATGGTGTTGTTGATGCCAACACAGTAAGACCAAAGTTCGTCTTTTCTGGATCAAGTTCTACCAACAATCAAGTGAACAATCAAACAACTTCAAAACCACGAAGGAAGTACACTCCATTGGGAGAACCACTTGAATCAGTATTCAAAAAGCTTGTAGCAAACAAAGTGATCACAGTCCCAGATTTTCCTCCATATGAACCAAAGGTAAAACCGAATTGGTGGAATGATGATGAATTTTGCGAATTTCATAAGAGCAAGGGTCATAAGACAAGTAATTGCCATCGATTGAAAAACATTGTACAAGATCTCATTGACAGAGGAGATATAGAGATTGAGGGACATTCATCTAACCAAGAGCATGAGGTGTTTAAGGAACCATTCCCAAAACATGACAAAGGAACAGGCAAAGTCACAGATGATCAAGCCAATTACACTAGAGCACCTTACAATTATGATTCTACTATCAATCACATCTCAATGGACAATTATATTTCTACCATTACTATCAAAAACAAAAATCCTGAGAATCTTCCTTAGCGACCTAAAATTGTCCTAAAAGGTGTGGGATCTTCATCCGAAGCTACCTCCAAATGTCATGTTACAACCCGTCGAGGTAAGATTACATTGCCAGGTGCCTCCACTAAGAATACCAATCCTTTATCTACCAAGCCTGAGTACGACCTTGTAGAACAACTAGGGAAGACACCCGCGCTTATCTCCATTCTTGAGCTCTTACGTATATCTCCTGCACATAAAGCCATCCTCGACAAAATCTTGAGAGACACTACTGTCCCTACTGATATGAACGTGGACCAGTTTCAAGCCATGGTGGGATACCTATCCATTCCACACTCCCTCACATTCACAGAAGTCGATGACGCCTCCATAAGTCAGCCTCATAATGCACCCCTACACATCGAAGCCTTCATACACAAACATAGAATCAAACGAGTCCTGATAGATGGAGGAGCAGGTCTTAACATTTGTACCTTGAGTACCATAAGACAATTGGGATATTCTGACAAAGTTGTGAATTCTACAAACAAAATTACCATCAAGGCATATGATGATGAAGAGCGCTCATCCAAAGGCACAGTCACCTTGCCTCTTAGAGTTGGGCCAGTTACAAAGGATGTGGTTTGTCAAGTACTTGATCTGGATCTCACATACAACATATTGCTAGGGCGTCCATGGATTCATGAGATGAGAGCAATACCATCTACATATCATCGATGTATCAAGTTTCCACACAATGGAGTTGAAGTGACCGTCAAAGCAGATCCAAATCCATTCATCTATTGCAACAATCTACAACCTAGATCAGAAATAACAATCCCAGTCAATCGCGAAGCTATTCCTTCATCGGCATATGTGGATCCTGAATCCTTAAAAGCTTCTACATCAAAACAGGCAGAGCTAAAAGAAGACAAGTTCAAGATTAAAGACATGGGATGTGGTGAGTATATCTTTCATGTTGATCAACTCCAAGGAATTGTGTGTGAACCACCTAGTGTTGTGGCTACTAAGTCCGAATGCAAATCTCCTCCAGCGGTGCAAGCAGCTCTTGATATCAATAGTCCTAGGAGTGGTTCCAGTGAAGAATCTATTGAGCATATCGCCAGCCCTCTTGATAACTCACATAGCCTTAACATTTCATCCACTCATTCCATTTCCACTCCACTTCCAGACTTGGATCAACAAGAATTACAAAAGCCCTTACTCATTGGGGATCAAAAATCAAGCTTTGAAAAGAAAAATCTAAAAGTCAAAAATAAAGAAAATTCCTTCAGTCCAAATCAAAATCAAAAGCTATTGGACTCAGCAAAAATCAAGGTCAAGGATAAAAATCCAATGAAAGAAAAAGAGCAAGAGTTGATCTCCCCTAATATCAAAATAACTGGGGGCAAAAGTTCTAAAATTTCAAGTCAAAAAGCATACTTGTTGATCCTAAGTCTCCATCATGCTATCCTACTTTCACTTCTTTTCACAGTCATAAGCCTTCATAACTCATCCACTTGTTCCGCACATCCTTTCCCTTTTGGCGATACATCATGGACCTTTAATGGAGCTTCCTCGAAGGACTTTATTATCAGTGATGCCCAAACTTCTTCAGGTGACACGCATATGGGCCTGTGTAGTCCACACACTAGTAATTCTATCTCAATTCCTTTATCAAGGAAGACAGACACTCAAGCTACACATCATTCAGTCAAGGAACAATGCAGCTACAATCACAAAGTCAAGCCTCGCGCATTTGAGGTAGGTGACTTAGTCCTCAGGGAGAACCCCAAGAATCAGCAAGACAGAGATAAGAAGGGCAAATTTGAACCCAACTGGCTTGGTCCTTACATCATCACAGCAGTATATGGATCTGGGGCATATCAGCTCTCAACTACAGAAGGTGAACCCTTGGAGGATCCTATCAACAGCATGCACCTTCGCAGGTTCTACACATAAGCTCTTTGGAACATCCTAATTCAAAAATAGAAAAAAAAAAATCAAAAAATTTCAAAAATACAAAAAAATTATAAAAACAAAAAATCATTACTTGGTGAAAACCTGGCAAACAGGCGCCTTGTGACAACAAAAAAAATTGAAATTGAAAAATCAAAAAAGTAAAGAGAAATAATTTCGTCCAACGGTGAAAACCACTTCGGTGGCGCCCTGGGCAAGTACCATGGTGAAAACTGGGTCACCAGCGCCATGCGTAGAGAGACTTTGCTCCTCCCTCCTTCGGGATTCTCTTTCATCTTTCACATTGCACACACTCACAACCTATTCACTCACCAATAAACTTACCCATTCCCATCATGGCTTGTTATTGATCTACCCAAGATTGGTTAGCCATCCATAACCCTCCCTTTTCACTCCCTTTCCATCCATAATAAATCAGATCCTATCTGTGACTAAGGCAAATCCTACGTCTAGTAATGGATGTGGAACTGAGAACATCACATGTTTCGAGGAATACAGTTTCTTCTAGCTTCCTTCAAGTCTATCTGCGCACAATCCGCAATAAAGCAACATCTGCATCGCCAGTCCACAATAAAGTTCCATCTTCTCCACAATAAAGTATCAGTTTCGTGGATTCAGTCAGTTTTAGATGAGACACAGCAGCAACAATGAGCTTCAACAAAATCAAATCTTTCAATAGACTCAGACAACATATGGTTCAGTGCTATCTATCCTTTTTGTGAAAGTGAACATTGTGACCACAATCGAATAAGACTTAAACAAGTGACAAGAGACACTAAACTTGAGGACTACAGTGGATGTTGGTGTCGAGTCTTGGTTTTCTTTTGATTTTATCTTTTTGGTGACATGTCTTTTAGCTTTTCCAGGATGTCTTTGACTAGAGATTCTATCTCCAGGATGTCTTTGACTAGAAAGGCGAGGATGGGGTATCGTCACCTATTTGCATTTGCTGTCTGTGGATTGTCTCTTAGTAATGCTATGACTTGTCCAAGGATATGAGGACACTGTGAGTCTAGTATGAACTGGGGCATTCCTTGTTTGTGACTATCTTATCTCCATGCAAACAGGTACAATGACTTTCTGGGCCGAACAAATGCCTCGATTGTCATAACCTATTCTGCCATAATAAAGCTCAATGATGATAACGCACAAGAAGCTCTTTCACGTTCATATCTTCTGTCTTCCATCCCCCTTTCTTGATTGACTTCCATTGTCCTTCTCGAGTCCGTGTAGCCCGCTATCACATGACTGAGTCTAATGACACACCAAAAACATTTGCATTTCATATAGTTACACCTGCATCACCACATATAAGCATTTCATACATACATATAGATATCACAATTGCATCACATCCTGCATACAACACATGTTAGCACATCTCACATTTTCATTATGTAAATAATCATTTGCATTATCATATTCATTTACATTACTTACATTCACATTTGCATCATGCATACACATATAAAACATAAAAGAACAAAAAAATAAATTGCATTGCATCATATACATATTTGCATCCATATCATAAGCATCACATAAGAACATCTCATCACATCGGTACACATGCATATAGCTTCTGCAAAGATGAATCATCTCATATATATAAAGTGTCATGATACAATGATGTCAAAATCATATGGCTACAATCACCCGCAAGTGTCTACATCATTATATAAAATGGTACAAAACTGATACAGAGGAACTCACTGATCACTCCTGTCAACACTATTGGTAGTGCTAATCCTGTCCATGTCATGGTATCCCATGCCACATGTCCCACCCTCATCCCTAGTCCTGGATCCTAGAACACTCGTCTCAGTGCATCCCTATCTCCGTCTCGATCATAGGGTACTAACTCCCTATCGATCGGTATCCGTAGAATCCTATATACATCCTCCAAGGTGACTGTCATCTCACCCATCGGCAAATGCAAACTACAAGTCTCTGAGTGCCATCTCTCAGCCAGTGCAGTCAGCAATCCCATGTTCACCTGAAACTCAGGCACATACAGAATGTATCTCAATCCCATAACCTCAATCATAGCTCAGTCCTTGGCTGTCAACTCAGGTCGCAACCTCTGAGTCGATGGGAATCTCTCCCGTGACTCCAGCATCGGCAAATACTCCTGCAGTCAAGCAAATCAAATCATGTCAGTCATAGTGGCATTCATTGTTTATCACAAAATGCTACTCGCTATCTAAATGCACATAGCTATTTACCCTAGTGACACTCACTGTTCATCACAAAGTGTTGCTATCTATCCTAGTAGTGCTCCCTGTTCATCACAAAGTACTACATGTGTGACACTCACTGTTCATCACAAAGTGTTACTCACATTTGCACTCCCTGTTCATCACAAAGTGCTGCTCATATTTTAGTACTCCCTGTTCATCACAAAGTACTCTATCTTGGTACTCACTGTTCATCACAAAGTGCCTTGATCTATCTTAGTCTTCCCTAGAGGACCTTCTTGAGTGTATCCTCTCAGCAGCTTATCCAATCGACAGCATATGTTCATCACAGAACTGCCGATTTGACCTGGAAGACATAAATGCGCATTTATTACATTACCTAGTATGCATTAATGATAACAATAAATGCATCAAAGTACGAGGAGGTTTTGTGGTACTCACCGGCTCTCCTGCCTCCGTTGGCCTCTAGAATCGACGAACACGGTCGAATCTGTGAACAAAAGCCATCGCTGCTGACTGCTGCTTCTCTTTTCTCGCTCTGCACTGTGATCTCGTAAGGGTGTGGATGACAATGAGGATGTCTTTTGCCCGTGGTCTATCTTATAGCCTAGCCTAGCCCTCGTCTTCACTTCCCGAGTCAGTCTTTCTCATCCCGTGACTTTGTCACTTTATCCAATCAGTCCATTCTATCCCGTATTTCTTATCGAGAGATTGTCTGCAATCTTTTCAGACATTTTCATCCAATCTCTTGAGGGGGCATATAACTCCCATCTTGGGGCAACTCTGTATCAGTTCATCTTATCTTCTTTGAAACAACGCGACAAGCTGCATTGTCTCAAAGAGGGGCAAAATGTAGACACCTAAAATTGTCATGTCTAATTAAATAAATATTTTATTTATTTAATTATCTAAGCCTAATTCTTCTATTAATTAAATAAATTTTTATTTATTTAATTAATTCATTTATCCTCTTCTAGCCTTATTTCTCATTTAAATAAATACATTTATTTATTTAAATTGTCCCTTTCCTAAATTAAATAAATATTTTATTTATTTAATTGTCCTACTTCTTCTATTAATTAAATAAATCTTTATTTATTTATTTAATTCATTATCTTTTTCTACACATGACACATGTCATTCATCTCTTAATTCATACACTACCTACCTCTTTCATTATTTTATTATTTCCTTTACCTACCCTCTAATCCTAGCCGACCTCTCTTTTTACACCTCTCAATCTTAACCCTCCATTTCTTATTGTGTCTTCTATTTAAAGAGATGCCTTCTTCATTGTCAAACCCTAATGACATATCCTAATGACATATCCTAATGACAAACCCTAATGACTGATTTTGGAGGACTTGGCTACACTACAATTCCACTTGCAACCACATTCCGTTCTTTGTTGAGCTCTTGTGCATATAAAAATCTGAGAGCAAATATATCAAGCAAGATCAATGGAGATAGGAAGAATGGAGATCAAAACCCTATTGGACATGTGATGGTATAATCTTTGTGATTTTGAGTAATTTGCATTGTCTTAGGTAATCTTCATATGTTATGGTGGATCTTTGTTCATTGTTAGGCTAGGGTTTGGTGGTTGAATTCACTTAGCCTTTCAATATTGTTATCATTGTTATCCATTTTCACCATACACAAATACATTTCTTGGAACTTGTGCTAGGGTATTGCGGTTCAATCTAAGCTGTAGATCTTCCTGCCGATTTTCCTTTGCCATAGATCCTTAACAACCTTTATACATGTTGTAACAATCATTTAATCATAACCAGCTCATCAGCTTCCTTCATTAAATAATGCTTTTATTCATTCAATGCATTCTGTTATTACTCGGTTGCAACTCAGTAAATACTAAACTTCACTCGGTAGACATTCTGCCTTCATTAACCGATAGCGATAACCTTAGGGTTTACCGACTAGGTTCCTTAGGGTTTACCGACAAGGTTGTTTGCTTGGTAACATAGTATAGTATTAACCGTATAAACAATAGCATATGTAGGATATCAAAATAATCTAAACATCATGATCTCATCATTGTCTAACTCGGTAATAGTTGCCCATTGAATAACTTATTTCTCCCCTTATTCATCACATTCTTTCTGTGTCTTTTACCGACATCTTTATACTCACCAAATCATACTTCTTAAGATATGGCAACATCATACTGAATTAGAAAATCAATTTCTTGACATCAATGACAAAATAATAATATTAAGATAGTAAACATCCTTAATCAATTATATCCATAATCATCAACAACCTTCTCAATATCCTTATTGAAATGCCAACAATTTCTTATTGTAATTGGAATGCCAACAATCTCCCTTTGTTTGTTATAATGCCAACACTCGTAGCATGTGGATTATCATGATGTCATGACAACTTGGTTATTCATTGGTTATAATTTTTAGTGGGAGTGTTGACAGTGATGTATTGGTGGTGTAGGATTGATTCCTGATTGGTGGTGGTTTTGTATCTTCTTGTCTTGGAGGTCTTGGTTTATGTTTGATGATATTGACCTTTTAGTTGCATGTGTATAGTCCTAGATTATATTCATTTAGGAGATGGTTATCATGATGCTATGGACAACTCGGTATCACAGTTCAGTGGGAGCTTGTGGAAGTGACGTGTATTCACCATTAGATGGTGCATGATATTCTTAGTGTGTAGATGTTAGAGGAGTCCTTAGATCCCACACATATGCTCTTCATTATTCACATGATATTTGCCCCATTTCACCTTTTCCATTTTTTGTCTAGATCATTCCCTTGCCTTCCCATTTTAGGTTCGGGGTTGGATTTTACCCTTAAATTCATTCTCCTTGCATCTTATTGTTGGCATTTCAATAGAAAGGAGATTGTTGATATAATTGAGAAAGGATGATTACTATCTTAATAATATTATTTTGCCATTGATGTCAAGAAATTGATTTTCTAATTCAGTATGATGTTGCCATATCTTGAGAAGTATGTTTTGATGAGTATTAAGAGGTTGGTAAGTGACACAGAAAGAATGTGATAATAAAGGGGAATAATAAGTTATTCAATCGGCAACTATTACCGAGTTAGACAATGACGAGATCATGTTGTTTTGATTGTTTTGATATCCTACATATGTTGTTGATTATAAGTTTAATACTGTACTATGTCACCGAGCAAAGAACCTAGTTGGTAAACCCTAAGGTTACTGATATCGGTTAAAGAAGGCATAATGTCTACCGAGTGAAGTTCAGTATTTACCGAGTAACAACCGAGTTATATTAGATCGCATTGGATGAATAAAAACATTATTTAATGAAGGATGCTGATGAGCTGGAGATGAATAAATGATTGGTATGTCATGCAAGAAGTTTGTTAAGAATCTACGGCAATGGAAAATCAAGAGGAAGATCTACAACACAGATTGAACCGCAATAACCTAGCACAAGCTCCAAGGAAGGAATGCAAGTTCCAAGGTGAGGTAAAACATTTTCAGATCGAAGGATACATTGAACCTATTCAAGTTTGATGATCTGATGGCTAAGATTGATCATGAGAAATGTGATCAAGGAGATTAAGCGGTTAAAAATTGTTTATAAATAAGGAATTGTTGATGAACAATGTATGTGGGCAAATGTATGCACAATGATGCTACAATAATGTTTACCGAGCATAGAAGCTTGAAGATCTGATTGAAGAACAGATTAAGAAGCCCAGCAAGCCCAACAAGGGACAAGATAAGTCTTATGACAAGATTGTATTGAGCACATAGAATATGCTTTAGCATTTCAGATGTGAAGTTGCAGATATATTTATTACTGTTATTTATTCTGTAAGTGACAGGAAATCTCTTAACCGAGTGGACCTAACAGTATTATTTGTAAACCCTCTAGCAAGGTAACATTCTAAATGAGTGTTTGAAATCCTTTGACAAGGTCACTTCTAACAAAGTGCAAGACTCTAACAAGTCTGAGGGAAATGCCTTAACCGAGTCACATCTAGCAATGTGTTTGTAATCTTTAACAGGATTAGCTTTTAACCAAGCATAATCTAGAAGGGTATATTTCTTAGTGGGTCCGAAATCCCACAATGGTTTTTCCCTATTTGGGTTTCCATGTTAAATCTGATGTTATATGTGTTGTGATGTTATTTGTTCATGAGTTTGAATGTTTTACAGTTTTTGGTTATATATTCTGAAGTATAAACTACCGAGGTTGAATCTGTTGAATATATTGTGAATTAAGTTTGTATGATTCACCCCCCCTCTCATCTTATTATCTATTGGCACCAGAGCTTTACAATTGGTATCAGAGATTTACACTTATATATTCCTTGTCACTTTTATAGTGACGTTTCACTTAATTGCATCTTGATTAGGGTTTTTTGCTCCTAATTCGGTCCTCCTGCTTCACCTTTCCTATTTTCTATCTAGATTGTTCCCTAGTCCTCCCACTTCAGGTGTTGAGGTTGCATTTTGACATATCCTTCATTGAAAGGATCCTTTCAAGAGCTACCCATAATCATCTCTTGACCATCAAATGACTAAGAGGTAGGGGGAGAGGAGAGGAGAACAATGAGGATAGGTGGTGGATGGCTTAGATGCAAAGCTTGTTAAATTTAAATGGAAAGCTAGAGTTGCAACACTCATTCTCATTACAACATTTCTCTTTGAGCTCCTCTTTCCACTTTACTAGCTTTCCTTCTAGTTCGGTGAGTTGCCCCTCTAGTTTTGAGGATGTTTCCCTTTTGGTGTTGTGGAGCTCCTCTGCTAGATTGTCTATCTTCTCTGTTAGTTTATGGAGATCCTCTTCTAGTATGTTTATCTCCTCTAAAATCTAGTATGGTGTGAAACTTGCCTCCTCTAAGACATCTTCAACACGATGGTGGCACAACTCAAAGCAGTTTGACTTCAACAAGTCTTTATTCTCCACCTAGATAGTCTTTAGTACACATGGTATAATTTTTTCTTGTTCTAAAGTTAAAGTATGGTTTCTTTTCTTCTTATAACCTAAAACATGTCAAAAGGAGGAAGAGCCAATTGTAAACAACTTGAAGCTTGTTGCATTCTTTACTGTTATAAAAGGAATTCCAAGGTTGTGAGAAAGGATTTTAGTCGATCATATTTTGAATACTATTCAAAATAGTAGCAGGGTCTGAGTCATTGAAATAGTTCAAAACAAGCAAAATGTAAATTTCCTAAAGGGCAATATGAATTAGTTAATGGTTTGCCATGAATATTCTATATAAATCGTCTCTATGGTGTATATCTTAGTTTAAATGAATTTAGCAATACCAAGGGTTTTTGTTATTTGTCTTCACAAGATTTTGTGAATGTGTAACAATGTTTGTAGGTTTTCTTCAAGGAAGGAATTAATTTCCTTCTTTCATGTTATATTAATCTTAAAAGCATTCTCTAGATTAATTTAAGAATGGTCTATGTAGTGACAAGAGGGGTTGCACTAGTGTAAGGCATCAATGCTATTATGGCTCACCAATTTCGATAAGTTGTTGTTAGGTATTTATATTTTGCATAGTTTTGACTCTTTTCTATGGATTAGACACTAGTCTACGAGAATTTCATGATTGGATTCAAATAGATTTCAAAATATTAAAATTAACTTTCTCTCTCCCTTTCCATTTATTTCCAGTTTGAGTTGTTCTATGTTCGAGCATCTCTAGGGAGATTAAAGAATGAAAAAAGATGGTATGAAAAGTTTGTTGTTATATAATTTGTTTATACAAGGTTAATGGAGAAGCAAAATTATTATTCTCAATGGTTAATTACAATAAATGGGATAAATATTGAGCTATCGATGAATCCTAAATGCCCATTGTTGATAAATTTGAGAATTATCCACTATTGAGAAACCTATGGCTGCTATTCGAAGACGTATCGGTAAAATTTTATGAGATTTGAAAATAAGGAACGCCCTCCCGAGTTTAGTGGATCTCAGAGTGAAGAAGGTTGTGAGATCCTTGTTGTGTTGTTTCTTCTTGTCTTCAGCCTGTTGATAGTGCAAATTGAATACTATAGGTTCACAGTCATGTAACCTAGGAGTGTTATTTTTCCTTAGGGTTGGAGGTAGCAGAAAAAATCATCAATAGAGCACACTCAAGCGAACTCACTCTGGCTAAGAAGCTATTGCACAAAGGATACTATTGGCAGACAATGGAAGAAGATGCTTATCACTGCATGAAGAAATGTATCCCTTGCCAGAAGCATGGTGACAAGATTCATGCAACTTCTCAGGATTTGCAACCATTTATCACACCTTGGCCCTTTTCACAGTGGGGGCTCAATATCATCAAAAAAATCCATCCCACCTCATCCAATTGCCACAAGTTCATAATAACCACCACTAAATACTTCACCAAGTGGGTGGAAGCCATGCCACTCACCTTCACCTTTGGCAACAAATTACCAAGTTTATCCTAAATTATTTAATCTGCCTCTATGGAATCCATAAAGTTATCATTACAAACAAGTGCAAACCCTTCAAAAATCAGGATGTCAAATAATTATTCTAAAATTTCTCCATCTAATACCGCTTCTCCACCCCATACTACTCGCAAGGTAATGGTCAAGTTGAGGCTTCAAATAAAACTCTTATCAAGATCCTTAAGAAAACAGTTAATGAAGCTAGTCGTGATTGGCACTTGCAACTCCATCTTGTCCTTTGGGCCTATCGTGCAAGCATTCACACCCCCACATGAGCTACACCATACTCAGTCTTTGCATCTGAAGCCATCCTACCCCTTGAGATTGAGATCCCCTCGCTCCAAGTATTGCTACAAAACATCCTTCCTGATGAAGAATATAGATTGGCCAAGATACAAGAGCTATAATTTCTATATGAAAGGCATATCAAGGCCTTCAATCACCTTCGTGTGTATCAAAATCGCCTATGAATGAGCTACAAAAAGAAAGTTAGGACCCAGGAATTTGACAGTGGTGACCTTTTCCTTATTGAAAATCATAAAAACCTCTAGGATCGTGAGAAGAAAGGCAAGTTTGAGCCTAATTGGCTTGGACCTTATGTTATCACTACAAAGTATGGATCAAGAGCCTATTAGTTGGCTACACTTGAAGGAGATCCTTTGAATGAGCCCATGAATATTATGCATCTGAAGGAATTCTATGCCTAGTCTTTAGAGATTACTAGTTTTAAAAATAAAAAAAGATCAAAAAATCATAAAAGTACAAAAAATAAAAAAAGCAAAAGAGAAGAAAAATCAATTCATCCATTAGTGAAAACCACTTTGTGGTGTTGTGGACAAGTAACTTGGTGAAAACCTGATTCCAGGCGTCAAGGTAAATAAGTCAGATCCATTGCCTCTTTGGATACTCATCCCACCTACTCACATTACTTCCCCCCATCTGGCATCCATATTTCTCTAGTAATGTAAGCTATTAATTTGCCACTTATCCCATTATTCGCTCCCCCTATCTTTGCAGGTCATCTTTTTCTTGATCATCGGCATCATTTACCTTGATTCCTGACATTCCCTCCCCCTCATAAGATGATAAAGTTTTTGTCCAAGTTGTGAATAAGGATCGTCCCAGCACACTGAGCTTTTGTCCCATCACACTGAGCTTTACCCCACTTTTTGAGCTTATCCCATCAAACTGAGCTTCTTCTTGACTTGCACATTACCCAAACACCCATCCCCATCATGCCAACCAAATCTCAACAATCAAATTCCATATTCACATTTACTTGTACCTTCATATGCTTTATTGCATACATAAGTCCTAATAGTTACTCTTGCGCATTAGGATGCATCCTTCCCATTTCCAACACATTATCACAATCTTAGTCCTACTCTTGGAAAGAGATGTCAATTGGCGATGTGTATGTCATTTGAATATTTGATCTTTTCACTTTGATTTACACTTTGTGTCCTATGAATACTCCTATCTAGGACTACCATGATCATCCTATATCTCGGTATGTCTTGGGTTGGTGTATACTAGGTCATCTTTTGTGGTATGGGGTGTTTGAGGGTTTTCTCTTGTATGATCTTGTAGTCCCTCATTTACATCATCATGGTGTTTGCGAGCCTGTGTGCATTGAGATACATTTTTTCTATGAGTCTAGTCCATGCCTTGGATATTCACAACATCCTGGTTCCTATAATCAGTGGTGTAGATTATCTGTGGCAATATAAAACTAGGTTTTCTCTCCACATCTATACAACAAGAAATCCAACCCCCCATTCATTCATTCCCATCATTTACCCATTTTTGG
The DNA here is from genome assembly GCF_030272615.1 of Cryptomeria japonica. Taxonomy (NCBI): domain Eukaryota; kingdom Viridiplantae; phylum Streptophyta; class Pinopsida; order Cupressales; family Cupressaceae; genus Cryptomeria; species Cryptomeria japonica. Next base: position 640,117,859 of record NC_081407.1, on the reverse strand, counting down.
AGACTCCAATTTATTCATTTCTTTTCCCCACTCTCATCTATCCAATCCTATTCATTGTATTATATTTAGCCCATTACAAAAATTGTCATTGTCATTCTATTACATTTCCACACACATTTATATTATCATTACATGTCATATTAACATTCACCCTTTGCATTTTGTCAATTCATTCATTTTAGATGGTCATTAACCTTTAGTTTCATATTGAATGATATATTAAATTTTTTTGAATTAAGGTTCATTATATCTCATATATCCATAAGGTTCATTTTTAGGATCATTGGTTATTATATATATATATATTTGCATCTCATTTAGGAAATATAGTTATCTCATTTTCCATATAACTATAATTCCACATCACAATAGACATAGCCATTTCATTTTGCACATCATAATGTCACATCATTGCATATCATTTACTCTCTTTACATTCATTAAACAACCATCCCATAATCACATATGCATATAGGTCATACATAAATTCATCATATCAACATCATCCATATCACATCCTGCATACATTATAGGGTAGGCATATTCATCACATATCAAAAATCACCATAGCATTACAAATCATAAACATCATGCATCCATCCTGCACTCACAACATGTTAGGAACACAACATTATAAAACTAAACCAAAAATATTGCATACACCATATAAGCATTCATCCATCCTGCATCACAAAGGTGTCAGATAATCATAATCATACATCATCATAATAATAAATCATCTATATCCATCAATCATCACATAGAAATCAAAGTCCGTAATAAATTACACATATACATGACCACCAAAAATTTATGTCTCATCTCATGTATATCAAAAATAATGTGTCCAATCATGATACATTGAAAATTCCCCTCCTTGGGCCCTGTGTGGCTTATACAAACCCTTTTTCACCCTACTCTTGCTTTTTTCTTTGACCTCTCTTTCTTTTTTCTCCAAAATTCTTCTCACCTTCCACTTTTTTCTTTGTTTTTCATCTTTTCCTCTTGTTTTCTTCTTTTTCGATAATTTTCTCGATTAAAAAAAAAAAAATTGATTAAATTCTCAAGGGGGCATACACCACCCGTGTCTTCATTTTGGGGCATCCCTCTTCATCTTACTGCTAATTTTGCTGCTGCTTAAAAGAGGGGCGAAATGTAGATGTCTAAAATTAATTAAATTAATTATTTAATTAATTTAAGCCTTTCTATATAGTTAATTAATCTAATTATGTCTATCCCATTCCTCTTAGTCCAACAATTAATTTATCAATAAATTAAGTATTTCCCTCTCCTCATGTCACATCCTCCTAACTATCCCACTTGCACTCTAACCCTCGTTAACCCACCTAATCATTTGCACATCTCTAATTACCTTGATTAGGGATGCAGCAACTCTTTGCCATAAATGGTTTTCCTATCTCACCCTTTAAACTTAAATGCACCAAATTTGGTCATGTCAAAGGATTTAAAATCCTTTGGAGATCCCCATGCCCTCTCTTCCCAAGAAATTTTTAATTTCTTTATCCCTTTAATCTTCTTACACTATCTATTATTCAAAAATAATTAATTCCTTTGACCTCCCCCAAGGAATTTTTTATTTTTTTATTCTTCCAATGTACTTGGGATCTCTTCTCCATGTACTTGAGGAGTGTGGAGAAAATAAATGCCTTTATGATAAATCTCTTGAATCCCACAAATTGTCCTCTCAATCCTCTCCCATTTCCTTTCAATCTCAACCCTTCATTCCAAATCGATCTTGGCCCTCCATTTTGGCCCCCTCCAATCTATAAAATGGAGTCTCCTCCCTCCATATCCATATCCATCATCCAAGTAATCTCATGCTGCTAGTTTGACCTCTCATTCCATCAACCACACCCATATTATGCCCAATTTATGCCACACTTAGCCAAATCCCTCAGTCCATATCACCATCCCTATCAATCCCTTGTTGTGTAGTGGAGAGAAATCCACAAACCCATCATCACAAGAGAAAATCTCATCAAGAGGAGCAATAGGGCACATCCATTGATTTCCATTAATCAGAGATGTTGTGATAGTAGTACATACCTTAAAAAAATTATGTTGAAGTACAATGTCATGTTAGAAGAATCTCTCATAAATTATAAAAAATAGTATAAACTTGTAATAACTAACTCAAAAATTATTACTAGGTGCACTTATGCATCCTACAACCATATCCTAAAAATTTGTAGCATGCACAATAAAGAGAAAGACACAAATGTCTTGTTTTGTGGACCTAAACAACATTATTCTTGGGTGTCCAATTGAGTCATCTACTATTTTCACTCCTTAAACCGCTTCTCCATAATGGTAGTTGAAGGTAGGAGTTAATTTCTTGATCTTTGTTTTTGTAGGTGTCCATAAATACTTGGGTAGTATTGGGATTGTGTCAAAACCTCTTTGATCTACCCTATTTTTTTGTTCCACTTTGCCTAACTTGTTTAACTAGCTCCCCATAGTAATAGGACACATGATTCCTTCATTCTCTAGGTTGGATAAAATTTAAAAATGGTCATTAAAGACCAACCCAACTACCCCAAAATGAGTTATTATGACTTCACGTTGCAAGTAAAAAGCAGCTAAAATCCATCAAAAAACTTTCATACTAAGTGTTATCCTTGTTGTCCTAGACTGTTTCCAACACTCTATATGGTTTCTTGCTCCTCTACTCACTATTTCATATCATACCTTGATGTCCATGACTTATCATACTATCACTTTTCTTTTGAACACAAGAATGACACTTTTACTCGCATGACTACCTTTTGTGGGTATTGCCATTATTTTCTAAGTGATCATTGTCTTCTAAGACCACTTCTACTACCTTTGCATCTTGGACAATTGTCATTGTCTCTATTAAATGGTATTTTGCAAGACTTTCATCTCATTTGTTTACAATACCCTGTCAACAACCCCACCTTCATGGCTAATTGTGTAGAAGCTCTTTGGTGACTTTGTTTAGTGATAACCCTCTTATCATAGGTTTTGTTGTTTGCCCTTTATTTTTGCTACTATATCATTCATTTCATGACTAGTGCATTACAAGCACTGACATTTCAACTGTCTACTATTGAGATATCAATGTATGTTGTCTTTGAGAATGTCATGATTTATCCACTTTTGTATGTTTTTACATGAGACAAATTGCCTCTAAAAGTACACATCTCCTCTAAGTGTGTCTAATGTCTCCTAAAGTGCTCTACAAATCACCAATCAAATGGGAATACACCAAGTGCACCCACAAGAAATATTCCCTGCCCTTGATCATTAAAGAGACACATAATGCCAAGCCCCTTCTTTTCTTCAGGGACATAGATAGGGTGATTCGCATGCAACGATTCACCCTTGAGTGAGAAGCTAGCTTAGGATAATAAAAAACCTCTCACCCCCATTGCCTCCAACCTTCGATATGACCTTGTTATTTTTTATCCATTTGGTGTCATATTAATCTCTCTTATAATACAAGCACATGAGTATTTGAAGGCCTCATTATGTGTAACAAAGATGGCTCTAAAATCTAAGTATAACTATTTGAAGATCCATTCAAACCTTTCAATATTCCTTCATGTGCAACATAAATGGCTTCGAAAGAACAAAAAATAGAAATGATCATTCTCCTTGTATTGTCATGCAAATGATGAACCCATATTAAATTATTTAACCTAGTAAGAACTAAAGAGAATTTTAATACCAATGAAAGGAACAATGAAAAATATACTCCTTTTATGATCGCCTTTCAATCTAAACTCTTAGACATATCTTTATGCCCTTTCTGATCACATGAAAAAACCTCTCTAAGAAAATTCAATATCTCAATTCCAACTTAGAATGTAACCTTATGTTTTCAATACAAATATTTTGAATAACCTTTCTCAAATATTTGCTCAACACTTCTCTTGAGATCCTTACCCATGCACTTCTTTTGACTTTCAAATAAAAACTTTAGTCTTGATCACAAAACACTTAAAAATTAAAGTTAACAAATAACAAACGAGCATGAGTCATTAAATTGAAGAAATTATGCACCTTTCAGATCACGTGTCCTTACACAATATGAGTGCACCCTATCAAAAACAACCAGGCTCAAATATTTGTTACAGAACTCCAAGCTTTCTTTCATAGTCAGGTCTAGGATGGATGTATTTTTCTCTACAACATAGAATAATGACATGATTTAGATCTCATGCCCTCTTTATTCCTATTTGTTTAAACAACCCACAAAAGTTATAAATAATGTGGGTTTAGCCAACAAATTTCTTCAATCTACAAAATACCCTTCTACCTTCAAACAATTCTCAAACTAACATTTACTTATCCAAGGATCCAAGAAACTCCTTTGTGAACCCCTTATGCCAAAATTGTCATACTACAATCTGCTCATTACCGTGTTTTCGTGGCCACTGCTTCAAGCTATCCAATGAGAAAATGCGTAAGAGAGTAAATATCCACTACTTCACTCCCATGCTAGTTCTATTCACCCTAGAGATTTAACCAATGATTATCAAGGCAAGGAAGAAACAAATCACCAACAATGTCTAACTACTTCTGATAAAAGCCTTTTATATTTCCAGTGCACAATATGATTGCTAGACTCTCCTATCTACTTCTCTACCCTAATCACTACACAACAAAAATATTCTTTGTTCTTCATAGTAGAATCACCCATACAATCAACACCTCCTTATGCCTGCATAGATACAAAGATTCCTAGTAGTCAAATGCATCTTCAAACTTTTGCATAGCATCATGCCTCTTCTTTGCATTTCAACGCCTAAAGAAATATCATGGAATCGTCCATCATTTAATATACTATAACATTTTAAACATCTATCACCTACTCTGATACCATCTGAAGAGGGAAGAACTTAAAAAACTTTACCATCATTGCAAATTCATAACAAAATAAATAAATTATATTCAATGGATTCAATAGGAGTCTTTGGAGGTGATTACATTGCAATACATGAGTCTTTTTAAACCCTTTCAATTTCTTGTTAATAACCACCCAAATTCTCTTATGGGAATAGCTACCAAATCTAACTATTAATTTATTTATCACTAACTATACTAAAATCTACACTAATTAATTTAAACTCCAACATATCCATTG